>NW_010246102.1:0-28887 GCF_000690775.1 Eurypyga helias
TCCAACCCAAATGATTCTATGATAAGTATGTGAAAAGTAACAGATTCAACATTAATAAGTAAATTTGATCCTTTGACATGTACTCCATAAGGAAAATCTCTAGGATCCCACATATGGAAGGAAGCTAAATATCAGTGGTCTATATAAATTTTAATGGAGCTATTGTGATTCATATCAGTCAAGGAGTGTGTCCCAATTTTTTAATCTTTCCTGCTTCTTTCTTTGAGAACAGATGGTGTTTTATTAATGTAAAATATTAACTTTCACTTAGTTGTAGGTTTTCTTCCTATTACCTACTTCAACCCAAATAGTTTAGATAAGTCCTCTATAAACATGCAAGCTGAAAGTTGCTTATCTGAATCAATCCAAACCACTAAATACTTTGAAGTTGAAGCACATGCAGTGGAAACTGTTAATTACCTACTAGTCACCTCATAAAAGCAAAATGATCCTCTAGACTTGAGCCATTCCTGCACAATAATAATGATAATATAGTTAAATCAGTTGCAACTTACTAATTTTGCTACTTTGTTTCAATGTTGTGCATGCCTTGCTTGAGCACCTTTGTTTCAAAAATTATAAACCAACTTTTGAGTGATCTAATTTGAAAGAGAGTCATTTAATTCCAAAGCAAGCCTCCTCACTCGTACCGAAATTACAGTAAATTTTGTTATTGGCGTGTGGACAAGCTGACAATCAGGAAGCCATTTGTCTTTCCAAATCCAGTGAAATTTTAAAATGACCCTTTTTTTCTTCCCCAGACATCCCAGCATAGAGAGGAAGATAGGAAAATTGACTGTAAGATACAGTTTAGTAGTGCTAAAGCTTAACCAGTGTCTTCAGTTCATTAAAAACAAGCCTTTATTACCCAATTTGACATTGCCTAGTAAGATTCCAGAAGAGATTTTTGCTTATTTTAGGCTAATGAGAGTTTTATAGACGAGTAATTTCCTTATTCTCCCAAGAGAAAGTGATAGATTGGTGCACAATAGACTGGCTCACCATCCTTCATTTCTTCATCATCTTTCTTCTATTAAGTCTTTTTGTTGCCTTCCCTTCACTTTCTATTTAAAAAAGTAACCTCTCTATCGGCTTGAAAAATAAACATTAGGAAAAAGAAAACAATCAGAAGACATGTTTTATTTAGTGTTTGATAAATTATTCCTCAGGGCATCCTAACACTAAATACCAGTTCTAGCCAAAAATAATAATAATTAAAAAAAAAAAAAAGTAAAAACCAGTAACTTGCACATTCTACAGTATTTCCCTGGCAAGAAATCTTTTGGCCAAGATAAGAGAACTATGCATCACACATACACCTATTATAAAATATATTTTCACATGTCATAATGATGGTAAAGACATTGATAGCTACTAGAAAATTAACCTTCCTATTGGGTAACCCTGGTCTTCATTTATCAACACAGAAGCATGAAAATATATACAAAATCTTCCATGCTTATTAAGTCTAACTCTAAACAGTGAAAATCCAACTCTTTCGTCTGTAAATGAGTACAATCAAAACTCTCTGCAGCTGAGCCATCGCAATCACAATACCCAAGGGATGCAATGCGGAGGGGCCATATAAAGGGCATACAACACAGCAAAGTAAAAGGGCCGTAGGGGTGAGCTGTGTCGGGACTGCACAGTCCAGAGGCATATGATGCAAAGCAGCTCATATTCACAGAGCAACTAGCAGCAAAAAACAAGACATAAACTCCTCCCAGTGTTTTTTTTTTTACCCTCATCACCCCACTGGAACTGAATTACACCTTCACAAATGTCTCATCTTTCACAAATATCTATACAGGGGGAAAACAGTCATTCTGCAAGGTCCCTAAGAATGTAGCAATCCAAAATGCCATATAATTAGAGCCACCATTGAATCCTGAGCTGATCCTCGATCTGCTTGCCAAGCCTGGAAGCTGGGGAACTGGGTCGTCTCATGGATGTGAGGGGTGTCATGAACGAAGTTACTTGGTGACACAATTACTTGCCATTTATACCCAATTTCCTCACAACAGCAAAATCATTCATGATCAGTAGAGCTTAAAGCTTCAAAGTTAAACAGTAAAATAAATTCTTATTCCAGTATTAAGTATCCTGAGATGTTTATCGTGTTGTTCCAGATAAATTTTACATGTAAATGTTGTGTTAAGCCTCCACCCTGGTCTTTGGTTTCCTTTTACTTTGCTGTACTGGACGCAATGTCCACACACAAGGTACAAGTGCATCCACACATCACCACAAAGGTCTCATGTTATTTTCCAATACAAGCATCCTGAACAACTTCTCTGTGACTGTAAAAGTTTGGGTAACTGATGTCTGACTGCAAAAGTACTTATGACAACATGACAAGAGAGTTCATTAAAAGCTTCTTACGTAAATGTAAAATTATATTTATCAAGATAATAAGAAAATCCAAAATTTAAGGTGCTAGTAAACACAATAGTATACACTAGATATTCAAGGGATATGAAATCTATGTGCGAAGACCTTTGTAAGAAGAATTATCTTAAAGGAAGGATGGAGAGAAAGAGAGACCTTTTCTTAGATATAACCAGAAGTAATCAAAGCTGCAACCATGATGATACTGGATGATACTGTCCTTAGTGGCTATGTCACTGCTTAAACATCCCTGCCTTTACTTGAAATACAAAACTAGAAACTCAATGAACATTGAGATGAACCTGTACCCCCAGCCTCAAGAAACAGGCCTTCTGGTTCAGAGCTGGAGCATGTTACCAAGAGACTAGAGGCAGTGAGAAAAGCCAAAAGACTTGATTACGTCCCCAGACCATCTCTTTCCCCTAACCAGTCTCAGACAGATGGCAGTACTAGATTATTCAGACAAAGATGAAAAAGATTTTAGTAGGAAAATATATAAATATCTTCCCAGCCCAACCTCCTCCATCCATGTATTAGGTTACATCCATGTCTCTGCAAGCTTGCCTTAGAGCATGTGAGGATAGGCTGCAAGTTACAGTGCCCCATTAGGGCCCCACACAAAGGCCCCCCCAGTCACTCTTACAGCATGGCACCAAAATTATATTGGCATCTCATACTAGTGGGATTTTCATTATATATAATAAATTTATATTATATTATATTGTATTGTATCATATTATACCATATATATAATACATAGTATATTATAGTATATTTACTAGACAATTTTTTTCTTTGCACATCCATAGAAGATTCAGATTCTTAGGACAAGAGAGTACAATATGGTGCACAATTTTAGAAATGCAAACCTTATGTAGCCCTGAGCTCGTAACGGTAGTTCTTCAGAGAGCAAATAACTTATTAGAGGTGTAGAGAGCTCTATATCCAAGTGACAGGTCTCCATCCAACTAAATAAGAAAATCATGCCAAATCTATTTCTATAAGCTCAATGATCTCACATGTTTTCATTAAACATATTAAATAAAATGAGAGATGAAATGTGGTCTATTTATCCTACACAAAAGTAATGAGGGCTTAATTTTTTACTATTTTCAAAATTAATAGTATGCTAGAGGTATATAGTGTTTTAAATACTACAGTATGTACCTGTCAGAAGAATAATCTCAGTGAAAGTTTTCACTATTGTACTTAGTTTGTATTCTCCTTGCAGCAGGGAGCCATAATCATGGGCCCACATTTCTCTGTTCCTGACTCTGCACGAACAGACTGCGAAAGAGAGCCTCACCCCACCATTAGTATCCAATTCCTATGGGCCTAAAGTCAAGAACAGTGTTAAAATAATTTGCTAATCTGAAGGATTAAAATTTTAAAGAAAGCCAAATCTTTTAATATGTTATGGATAACTTTGTTTCCACCACAGTGAATTTTCTGATTTCAACAGCCATACTTGCTGCTGTTTCTTACTTTTCTGTATGTTAAGAAAAATGAAGGGAGAAAAAAAAAGTGCTAGAAATTATCTAAGTAGCATACAAACACCCAAATGGAAGCAAATGAGTTATGTTCAGAACATAACCATTTGCAGGAAAAATCCTCTACCAACAATTCAGTTTCTCCTGTATGCAAAGCTGTAAACACAAGAGGATGTACCATTGCAGGCACACAGTATTTAATGTCAGACTACGTCTTTGCTATCAGAGATACTGGGCCTACATGCCCAGCCCTCCTGCACTCCTCGTAATAGAATAAAATATCCTGGCAGCAACGTCACAGATGACTTATGAGTGGTGGTTTCCTTCCTACAAGCCAATTCTGGAAACGTACCCTTTGGTCTTGATGTTATCCTTCTGATGTCGTACTCACTGACAGCAGCTATTCATTCATTCATTTCTTCACAAGGTAGGAAGACGTGAAAATATCAACGGGAGCTGGCAAGAGCCCATAAGGCCTGATTAAGCTTTTCTAGGCTTTGGGAATGAAGCCAAGAAAAAAGCCATCAGGTTCTGATGTCTTTTCTTTGTAACATTTCATCTGAGTTGAGATGAAATGCAACCGGTAAAAAACTAAATAAATAAAATCCCTGTTTCCCTTTTCCTGCTTGAATTCCCTACGGGCACTCTGGCAGCTTGACAAAATAGTAACTGAGAACGAGCGCTGCAGGGCCAAGTCCCGGCTGCGTCTGAGCTCTGAACGGGTTGTGCTGGGGAGCTGCTGGGACACCAAAGGGAGCAGCTGAAGTGCCACACAGCCAGGCTGGCCATGGCACCCTTGAGTCCCCAGATACTCTGCACAGGACTCTCATTGTGAGTTTTGCACAGAGCAGAACAGGAGCTTCAGCAGCATTCAGAGTGTCACGAGAGAAAGCAGCACCACCCCCAAGGGGTAGAGGTGGCTCCATCATCCTCTTCTTATGGCACCGGAACAACCTGGTGACAATGTGTGGTGTTGGGACTCCTGTAGTTATACGGATGCGTACTTAGCTCTGCCTTTCAGAAAGAGCAGAAAATCTTATTCAGAAATTTCATATTTACTTTAAAAATTAAGCCCTCAATTAAGTCTTTTTTTTTTTTTTTAATTATGAAATTTAAAGCTGTTCTTGCATTTAAGCATGTACACACTGCCGTCTTGGCTCAGACCAAATGTCCTTCTAGCCAAAATTCAGTTCTCCCTTTGGAGAGCTACTGAGCATTGAGCCGGTCCTGCTACAGAAGTGTCTTTCATTACACTGAGAAATAGTTCTTAATAGGTAATTGCCAACTCAGAGCTCAGAATTGTATTTGTAAGCTAGGGATGTTTCGTCCTGCTGCACCCATTTATTTTCATCCATATTAAATTCCTTCACCATTTTGTCATCCATTGTTCAGTGTCCCAAGAACCTTCTGCAACTCCTCACAGGTAGCCACTCCTCCTTTACTACACTATCGAGGTCAGGTCACCAGCAGCAAACTTGGTGTGCCTCTTCATACCTTTTCTAAATCATCTTTAAGCATGCTGACAAGTTGAGATCTTTGCAAGAAGGTTACCTTTTTCCATTACGAAAATAACTATTCATTGTCACCACCTGCGAGTCATTCTTTGATGAGGAGAGTTTCTCCACAAACTGCTTAGTTTCTTCAGTAGTTTTTGCTGAGGGGTCTTGTTGGATGCTCCTTAGAAATCCAGGAAGACAACATCATTTGGATCACTCTGTCCATACAAATTCAGATGACTAGCATTTTTATAAGACATAACTCCTCCCCCTTATATTGCAATTATCCGCTTGCCTCCTCATTCTATTTTTGAACAGTTTCTATTAAGTCTCCTGTCAGAGGTGTCAAGCATACCAACCTACAGATGCCAGGCTCAAGTCTATTAATAATGTTCTATAGGAACTCACACCAATTTGGGATGAACAGACTATCTTAGGAGGAGTCTGAAATAAAATTTCAGTCTAATGCTAACAGCTCATACACACTAATATCTATGCCCTTAACTCTGAAACATTAACCCTCTTTAGTGTAGACTCATTTTGAATGCATACATGCACATATGCATATGTATGTCCAGGTAATTTTCATGCAATTGACCAACCACGCATTCCTGTATTGAAACGGAGACTCAATCTCCAGCCTAATCAAACAAATGTTTAGGAATCTTTTGCTATGAAGCTGAGACTAAACGCAATTTGACAAAAGACATAAATTACATTTAACTTATGTAAACCTTGTAACTACAAATTCTTACTGCTTCAGTAATGCTTTAATTTTTTTTTCCCAGTTAATTTTTTTTTAGCTGTCAGACCTTTAGACAAATCCTCAAAGCCTATTCCAAAGTTGCACCACAGAAGCAAATCATGAGGACAGCAGCAAACACACCTCTGCAACCATCCAGGAAAAATACATATCTGTCATATCTTCCATCTGAATTTCATGTAATCTGTTTTCCTGCATTTGTATTTCTTCTGGAAAGACAATAAATGCATTTCCCAACAATTTATTCAACCCTATCTCCCTCCCAAAGCCACTCTATCACCACTGGGGAAATAAACGACAAAGAAAAAAATAAAGCTGTCTGCATCCAACATCCTCCACCTCAATGACGGCGTCAGCATTCCCTCAGCAAAATTAGTGTTTTACAGCATATTGCTTACGGCACTGAAATAAGAAAAGACTACTCTTCAACTTCATCTACTTACACATTTTTCATGTGGATAAACATAGTAGTTACATGCCATGCCTGCTTACATGATTCATTTATTAAATTTTCATATTTTATAATTAACTCATTCTGAAGAGCTTGGAAGACAGAGTGTTGGACAATAATAAATGTACAAAGTTTAGATTGTTGTCTATTTTGGCTTTAATAAAAGTGTCCATCATATTATATGAATCAGAAAATATTTAGTAAAATGAATAGAATTCGGTTGGTTTGTTTCTAGTATGAGGAGAATACAAATAGTAATGGATAATTATTCTGCTCTTTGTTACTTAGAAGCATTATTCTTATTCTGTTCAACTACATAATTTTAAGGAATTACTACTAGCAGATTGATTTTGACTTTAAATATTTCTGCTAGATAAAGTTAGAACAGGCAGTATCTCTCAAAAGACTGACAACATGCCAATGAGGTACAAGAAGGATGTATTTCTAAAGGATTGTCATTGTGCAAGAACTATAATTACAGGTCGAATGTGTAAATTCATGCATCTTCACCTGCTTTGGAAACATTGATTCTATTGTGGTTACTGGTATTTTCAAGCCTCTGGTGACAGCCAAGTCCCAGCTGAGAAGCTTCCAACTTTGGCTTGTCTCTGGCAGTATTTGGACTGACAGCATTTTAACAAGAGTCAAACAACAGGAAGGGAACCCCACCTTTGCAACGCTCACAGCAAGCTCCTCTCTGCTTAATGACAAGAGCACAGTCCTTGGAGAGCACCGGACACTTCTCTCTCTTGCATGTCACTTCCTTATTCTGGGGAAAGAAAAAAGATTAAAAAAATAGGTCAAAGCTATGGCAAGCAAACCAAATCCATGGCTCCATTTCTTGCAACTTGGAAAATAAAACGTGAGGCTAGCAATCTGCTCTCTTGCTCCAGGTGAGATCCCTGTAATTCAAACCACCTTTCTCCCCCTGAGGTAACACAGTGGAAGACAGTCAACGAATCGCCCTGCAGCCCAAGTAAATAGTGTTTAAACTCCATTTAGACAGTAATTCATGACTGCTACACATCACAGTACATAAAACATGCCCCACTGAAGAAATCCACTTTACTTAAATGAACAACTAGCTACACGATGCACTTGTTAAAATGTCCTCAAGGTCTTGAGGTGCTGCCCCATGAACCGCAAAGCTCAGCAAGGGTTTATCACGGTGACAGAAGGACAGATGGCTGAGGAAGAGGAGGCAACCTCAGAGGAAAATAAACCTCTCTGTCACAGCTGAAAGTCATATTTAGCCAGTGATATTACCTATTACTCAAAGGACCTTTAAAGGAGCCTACTATATACTAGAAAGGGCACTACCGTAATTCATCTTTCTCGCCAAAATGCTGAGAATCAATGAAAAAACACAAGCAGGCAAAATCACTGTTGTCTTTCTATGGCAAAAAGCCAGCGATAGCCAAAGAGCACACTGACCACATTAAGAAATGTCAACAGAGGATGTGCGACAACAGGCAGGAGAAACACTCTGTTTATAGCCTGGCTTGCCCCTGTGGTGTCCACCCTTCTGGTTATCTCTGCCTTTAAACAAGGGCAGAAAAGTGATACTTTGGAGGTTTCTGTCAGTAAAATTTTGCTACTTGAAATTCCTGACTTAAAGTAGCCCTCTGAAGTGACCTCCACCTATAATTAGTAGCTCAGTTCATTAAGTGACACAGGTGACCATTTACTAGATGCAAGCAGCCACCTCACCCAATCTTACAACTTTAATTAGAGACCAAAAAATCAAAGGGCTAGAAAAATGTAAATCATAAAACTAAAGGAAAAGAAACTGTCTTTCCAGTCTTTCTTTTGCTCCCTGTGGCCTTATTCAAGGTGCCTGTGAAGGATAACACAGAGCTTTTATTACACACCAGCTCTTTGTCTAAAATCAGAGGTTTATTTTCTTCAAAGTCACTGCCCGATCTGATGGGAGCTATAAAGGCACTTCAATCTTATCAGTGTAAATGAGGAATCACTTTCATTCACAGCCAGTGTGAAATCAGCAAATGAGAATCAGACCCTAAAGCACAGCTGCAACGACACAAACAACTACTGCAAAAAGCCAGGTCACTGCTACGTGCTGGCTGCGCCGCACCGCTCCAGCACCGCAGCCCAACCATAAATGCCATTTAACCAGTGCGTTAAGCTGGATTTATGGCAGGTCTGTAGCCCTCGACTGGCACAAAACAGCCATGGCACAGCAGTGCAACTGGCTCAACAACTTCTTTTTAGAAGGCAGGGTGAAACCCTCATTTCCTTCACGTGAACATAGTGCCCCCTGACTTTGCCTCCTTGAAGCCTGTGAGAGGGCAGCAGAATTAAGCTTACCAAATTGACCAGGCACAATGTGTGTTTTAAAGGGTTCTGCTAAGACCTGATTCTCTTTAATGAGAGTTTGCTCAAGGAAACATTTAATAAGCTTAGGGGCCCCGTTACCTTTATCTGTGGGAAAATCTGCACCGTGAAAGCGGGTTCGAAGGAAGGGCAAAATCCAGTTTAGGGTATGTTCCTTCGGAGAACATGATTTACCCAGCTGCAGCACACATCAGGGACCTCTGCGAGGCGAGAGATGCACGGTGCCCTTCTGGGCCAACCCAGCTGGGTAGGACCCACGTCAGGGGGGCCGGTTGGCAGCTACCCATTGCACTCTCTCTCCAAAGGAAGACATTATTATTGCAGATGGCAGAGAGAGGTACGAGAAGTAAAACACAGCTCTGTGTTTCTTTTTGTTCCCTGATTCACGGGGGACTCCGGGGGCAAATGTCTCATGCAGCCCAGCTCCCCAGGCAGCTTCTTGTCCTCTCCCCTGAGCCTCCCTCTGCCGTCAGACACAGCTTGACAGGGTTGCTTCGTGTCGGCAATACAAAATGTCCCTACGGATCCTTAAGATGCATCTGACACATGTATTTCGAACAGGAGCTAAAAATCAGGAACATTCTCTGCCGATGGCGAGTTTGGTATCATGGAGCCAGCCCACAGGGGCAGCTGAATTAGGAACTTGTACTTCTTCCCTTATCAGCAGCAATGCTGGTGGCTCAGCCCCAAACTCAGGACCTGCATGAACGTAAGGACGGAAGTAAGTAAGGAGAAAGCGGAACTGAGGCGGGCTGTCCAGCCAAGCGGCTGGAAGCGTTACTGAGACGGAAGATATTGGACTTCACGTCTTGGTGCCAAGGGCTCTTTTACATTAAGCAGCTGTTCCACACAAAGCACATCAGTGGCCCACAGTGCAGCGACGGGAACTGAAGGGTCCTTCCCCCGTGGAGGTCATCCTAAGAGGTAGGCTAGAGATTTGTATTTCCTGCCTTTATCCCTTGAACTACTTGCTGCTCAGTGGCCCAGCTTCAGCAGAAGAGGGGCTTGTTCCTTGTGCTCCCAAAAGCCACCAGTCCCGACAGTGAGGATTGAGGATGCTTGTGAAGAAAGTGGGAGATGAATCTTTGAATGGAAGGCACCGAACCTCGACCATCATCTCAAAAGTGAGTTGCTACAGCACGGTGCTAAAAGGAGGTGACACACGCACCTTTTTTTTTTTTCCTTCTTCTTTCTTTTTAAAGAAGAGAGCAAGACCAGCTCTGCTCCTTAGAGGAGAAGCTGCATCTTCCTGCCTGCAGGGACAGGTCTGTGTATCCCAGGTAAACAGAGCCAATCTTTGCCAGTATGAGAAGGGCAGCTAAGCACTTCAGCAGGGTGGGATTTACAAAGCTGATGTTCCTCCTCTCTAGCTGCTATTACAGACAAGTTCCGAAAGCAGCTGTTTCAGATGCCTCCCCAAGGTGTCTAACTCCCTCACATCAGGGCTGGGCTGCCCTTCCAGAGTGCGAGATACAGCACAGCTCAGGGCTGCAGCTCCCACAGCTCCTTTTGGGGCTTTTTGCTGAACAAGCATGTAGTAGAGCCACGCTGCACCATACTGCCCTCGCATAGTCTACACAGCAAAATCCCTGTTGTAGTACACAGAGACGTTATCTCCATCCTGCATCTTGTGGAAAACCAGGCCAGCAGATGTGGAGGAAAGGGTTAATGTACCATGCTGATCAATCATAGGACAGCAGCAGATAAAACAGGGCTGGTAAATCATTGTTTAGTCTATTGCAGTCAGGCATTATCCAGTGCAGATCTCCTAGACCCGCTGGGTGTAAAAGTATGAAGATAAAACAAAGAGCAACTGTCATCAGGAGCTTTTTTTTTTCTTTTCCCTTCACCCTGTCGTCCAAAACACTGCTCTTAATGTCTACTGTCCATCTGCTTGATTCAATTTTGCTGCTTCCTTCTCTCTTATTTCACAAGGGCAAAGCGGAGGGCAAGAATAAATGGACTTTAGCAACAAATCCTTTCCTTCCAAATACATCCCCTCCCACCCCCAGTAATCATAACATTTCGTTACTTGTCCCAGCCATACATTTAAAAAGTTGCTAAGTAGCTGTATGCAGGAGAGCTGTACCTCCATCTCTGTTGTCAACAGCGTCTCTGGAGTTGTTGAAAGCTCTCAGATACTTTGATTTTTTGCTGTTCTTAGGAGAAAACTTCTTAGAAGTTTTCAACATTCAGAAGCCAACAGTTATGGGAGGGTAGGGGATTTTTTCTCCCTTTTGTTTAAAGGACATGCACTCTGGCACCAAGAAGTGCGGAAGAGACACATGGCTCATAAATACATAAACGGTTTGCTAATTCAGAAACCTGGGAGTCAGTCAAAATCCATAACAGGATCCCCAGATTCATAATAAATAGCTTTTAATTATAGTCCTGCACAATAGTTATTTTAAACAGATGGTTTATAGATTCACATCTGGGATTTTTTTTTTTTTTAATTTAGTGCTCAGGCACACACAGAGAAAGGGAGAGAACCTCAGCTAAGGTTTTTATTACTGTTGGAAAAATACGTATTTTTTTAAAAGAGGTCAGGCTGATCCAGAACAATGCTGCCACAGCTGACGCAACTCCCCAGTCAGTGTTCGGCTCGGCGAAGCGTTTGCGCTGGAATCCCAGACTCCCTCAGAAAGGAAAGTTTAAGGAAGTGCTGGAGAATCACCCCAGACTCCTCTCCTGCAGTCACCTAACCCAGCTGCTGGAGAACTCGCTTTTTAATGCGTTTGGGGAAAGATGAGAAAGTTTTTTTGGGTGCCCGCGTTTCTCCCCTTGCCCGTGCTTTGCCAGTGGGAACCAAAGTTCTTTTCTTTAAATTGGCCTACAAAGGTGATGTTAAATTCTCATACAGTAGAGATATACTTAACAGACCTAATACTAGTGTTACTGCTTCATGTTACCTTTACTACAACCTTCTCTCAATGCAATTTGTCCATCTTCCACATACACCTTGTATTTTTACTTCCCATCAAAAAACTCCTCACAAAATAGCCCATTCTGGTGACAAAATATATCAAACTAATGGGCCTTAAACTTACAGTTCAATAAAATGCCAACATGAAAACCAAACAAACAAACAAAAATGGTAAAAAGAAATCAGAATATTTGGCAGAGATTTTAGAGATGATGTGTGCCAAACCACAGTTTGGAAGCTGCAGCCAACTTTCTACAGGGTTCCCCACTGGGCTCTTGCCAGCTCACAGCAGCCACCAAGATGGCTCTTCTCAACCTGGATTTGGCTTGGAAGAGGGGGAAAAAAACCCCAAAACCAACTGGGAGTCAGCTTTGTTTCTTCAGGGCTGTACCAAGGAGTCCCTCCATCAGCAGTAGTCTGAGCCCACTGCTGCGCTGTCACAGCTGGCTGCTGAAGACCTTGCAGATGTGGGTTCTCAGGGCGTTAGATTCCCACTGAGAGAGTCTGAGGTTTTCTCTTCTTTTTTTTTTTTTTCTCCCCTTCCAGGGGATCAAAAATGCTTTTAGAAGGCTCACACTGCATTTCTGATATCCTGAGGGGAAGGTGTCCCTGCCCATGGCAGGGGGGTTGGAACGAGATGATCTTTAAGGTCCCTTCCAACCCTAACCATTCTGTGATTCTATGATTTATATAAAATAGGAAAAAATGTTGCTTAAACTTTCATTTAACCAAAAAAGGCTGTGCAGAAAAAAATAAAATAAACAGGTAAGATAAGGTGGAAACACAAATTACCATTAATGGCCAATCCTGAAGACATTCTTTTTTTACCATTACTCCTCACCAAGTAGTTCTTAAGTTACTGCCAGGAAAAACCTGTGGGATCATCCACCAAAACAACAATTTTCAAACAATGGCAAAAGTTACCCCCTGGGGAATTTGGGATGCAGCTTTCAAACACGCCTGTATGACCTTGGGAAAAGAAAAAGCCATTTGAAATTAATGAAGCAAGGGCACTCAAGTCACTAAGGCATCACCTCTACTGCAAGGCATAGGGCAGGCTCCAACACAAGCCAGAGCACGCCACGTGCCGTGACTCGCACGTTCTCCGGCCGTGCTGCTGGTTCCATGCCAGGTATCGCACACGGCCAGAGCATCCTCTCGAGTGTGCACAGAGCCATGCTCAGGCCACAGGAGCAAAGGTTTGGGCCAGTGCTGCCCACAGTCTCTGTCCCCCAGCAAAGCCAGTGCCTGCACCTATGCTTACGTGCAGACAACCCCGGTGTTGGGCCAACTTGCACTTGAGAACAGGCTCAGACAAGTGCGTAATTCATGGTCTAGACAAATCCTGGGGCGCTTTCTGAAAATACTACCCTTGCTTCTTTAGCAGTCCTGCCTGGAACTCGACGTCCTAGGTCCGATTTACAAACTTCCCTGGCAGGCAAGCAATCCCTGATAATACTGAAGGACTGCTGCCTTCCATTAGCATTTCTCTGTCTGAGCACTATTTGGCTTCACGGAGGACACACCACTCCCCAAGGAAAGATGTTTGTTGACATTTTGAACCACTGTCAAGGGAGATAGGAAAAAAAAAAAAAGGTCTCATATCCCTTGTTCCTCTCCGATTATTTGTCAGATTTTTTTTTCCTTGCAAAACCAAACTTTGTGGGTACAGTAACAAAAATCGTTTACCATACTAGGTGTGTTTTTAAAATCAAGGTGGGAAAAACACTTAATATGAAACAATATATGTTTTCTGCAAAATGATGGCGTTCTGTTTATACACATAAATCTATGAGCACCAACGCACATGTTTCACCCCACAGAGAGAAAAGTCCTATTATTTTAAGCATCTTCAATTTCAATGAGACAACTCACAGAAGTGAAGCCAAACATATGCTTCAGTACTTTCAGCATTAGGTCCTTGCCTGTGGCACAACACGACCGTGATTTCAGCATGAATTGCATTAGAGGCAAATGATAGTATTTCGTCAGGAGCAAAATATGCCAATTCAGTCCACAGAATCTCTTCCTCCTTTTTTGAGTAGAACACACAGTAGCCTCTGGTTTATCCCCTCATCCCTGTAATCTTTTTAGCTTATCTGGGCTCTCTGAGGGCGAGCAGGGAAGAGGCTGCAGCTCTCCCTGCAGCGGTGCTCAGCCAGCATCAACGACCCCTTTCATAATTCAAATTCTTCCCACTCCCTAGGAAAGATGATTAAAACAAAGGCCCTACTGAAAGAAGACACTGAATTTCACTGCAAACAGGTATTCCCCACTGCTGTGAGAAAGGCATGAGTATGTGCAAGTCACTCAGGACACATCACTCACAATCCCTTATAGACCAAACAGATTTAATTTCTTTTTTTTCTTCTTTCCACTGTGTTTCATGATGTTCACCAGCATAAGGAAAGTGACCTCGGTGGCCTGCTGCAATCTCAACACTCCCTGACAGCAGCCCTGCACTACTAAGAGGTGAAAAGAAAGGGCTTTCTTCCTCTTACATTTGTTTGCATTAATGCAACTGCTGAGGCTGCAGCTGGGATCAGCACCCCATTACATCATCCATGGCATAAGCACATCGTAGGACTACATCTCTGCTCCAGTGAGCTTATCGACAAAGGCACAGCCAGATGAAATGAACATAATTGCAGATTAAGCCAGCCAGAAAGCCAGAGCAAGATCCGGACCGCTTAGCCCTCAGTCTGCCTGCTTCCACTTCAACCTCCAAGTGCCACTTAGGATGAGAGCTCTTCAGCTGTAAAGTTAAAGGCAAAACTCTTTACCTGTCAACAGAATAGCATGATGGTCTGCTAGCAGTAAGAGACACAGTCTTCACAGGTTCCCAGCAGTTTGTACTGTAGTCCAAAATACTACTTATAGTAATCCAGGAACAAGGTTTCAGGGAAGAGTTCGCATGGGAGATCACACCTTTGCATTTCACAAGATGCATACATCTAAAATTCATGGCTTTTTCCATTAATTTTAAAACAAACAAAAAACCCTTAAATTAATGTTTTTTCTACTTTATTAATAAATAATTTGTATTACTTATCAGTCACCTAAAACTGATGCCAATACCTAAGAAAACAGTATTCACAGGCAACACCTGTCAATCTGAAGCTCAGGTTGCAAACCTGTAGTCGTGTTGCTGGAAAAGGTTACAGCTCGCCGGCCCAACACTACAAGCTTATGACCCACCCCTTGCTGGATGTTCCCAGTTGCTCAGCTCGGCCAGCAAAACTTATGATCCACCAAAAGGGTGTCAAGCACTGGAACAGGCTCCCTAGGGAAGGGGTTGAGATGTGTAGATGTGGCACCTAGAGCTATGTTTTAGTGGTGGACTTGGCAGTGTTAGGTTTATGGTTGGACCCAATGATTTAAAGGGTCTTTTCCAATCTAAATGATTTCATGATCACTCCCCAACTAATTTTGAACTGAATGAGTGACTGTGAGAGCATGGTCCAGACTAGCCTTGTTTACCCTGACTGAATCTCACGGGGCAGAATTCATTCTCCCAGAGAAGTGATGTACAGCTGAGAGCCATAAAATCTTCCACTACGCTACCTTGATCCAGAGGCCACCCGCAAACAACTGAAGTCAGCAGATGTGGAACAGCATCGCTGCCCTGGGAGTATTCCCTCCTGGAGCATGTTGTTCTGCTGACCCCTCCTTAAATGCCATAGGATGGCCTGGAGAAGATGTTCACTCGTATCATCCCCAAGCCAAATTGGTCTGAAAACATTCCAGTAAATTCTAGCCTGAAAAATTGTTGAAGATGCACTGATGAATTATCAAGCTGATTGCATACATGGTAAATCAGATTGCACCAAAGCTTTAAAATAAATTATGAAATCACTTGAATTAAACAAATTTTAGATCAATCCACATTCTGTCCCATATGAGAAAGGGAAAGGAAAGGAAGGAAAGGAAGGAAACCAAGCTCTTTCTGGTTTCTTAACTTCTGCCATCCTGGTCCTATCGACTATGTTCAGCTTGGTTTACAGCAGACATCACCAATGAGAGAAAATCAAACCCATGAAAACAGTAAAAAAAAAAAAGTACATCAAAATCTGAGTTCAGAATTCCTATTTTTGGATCAGATAACTTATCTTCTATTACAGACTGAATACTGTCCAACAATAATTTTTCTTCTACTGATGTGAATTAAAACTTAATTTGACATTTATTTAAAAGAGATGCATTGATTTTTTTTTAATAAATGTAATTTAATCAAATTTTGATGTGCTAAATCTACAAATGCATTATTCAAACAATAGTTACCTGTCATTGCATCATTATTGCTTCTCTATCTGGTCTGCTTACTTAGCCCTTACACTGAAGATTTAGGCAGTGGCAAATGCTCCACTTTTGGTCTTGAGCCTGTTCTAAAAACTTTGAACAAAGCAGCCCTTGAGGCCATGTACCTCTTAAAGAGTTTAGGAGGCCCAATGGGCCTCCTAACTTACTCTGCAACAAGTCATATCCCATGAAGAAACTCACTTCTGTACAACACAAAAACCGGGCTAGATTAAAGAAAAGGGAAGAAAAAAAAGCAAGGTCCCCTGCTGCTCTGTCTGGCCAGAATCATGTCTTTTACTGCCCATATCCTCTAAAGAAACGATGCTCTCATGATATATTACCCTCATACATCACCAAGTGACAGTTTTCTCATGATACTGTATCCTCAAAGATGTGATGCATGCCAGAAGCAGCAACAGGAGATCTCGGCTGGGAGAAGGAGGGGGAGAGGGTTTTATTTTCTTCCTAATTTTTAATCTACACATTGGTTTTTTTAATGTTATTTTGTCAAAAAAAATCCTGTCAATACTAGCTTCATAATTCAGAGGACTCCTAGAAGTTTCACAGTAGTGGCACAGCTTTTAAACTGGAAAGCACCAAAAAAAACCCCATCTTCATTTAATTGAAGCAAGTCTTGAAATAAGACCAAAACGCTTGAGGAACAACAACCAAATAAAAATAGTAGCCCAAATGAAAGCAACGAGAGTCTGTTTTCTATTATAAAATTATTTAGGCAAGAGGCCTCCAGACACTGCTGTTTTAATGAACTTGCAAAAAAACTGAGCGCTGACCCCACATTTGTTTTCTCGCATGACCTTGCCTGTGCTACACAGCGGTATTAGAGAAGAAGAGGAGGTTATTCACGGCAGTCTGCAGAGAGACGGGGAAGCCCTCAGCTTGTCCGTCTGCAGAGGGAAGAGACAAGGACCAAGACCATTTCAGACAGGACTCCTTGAAGGGGCAAGAGCTTTCATGGTCTTTTAATGCTGCCTTCAACTCATAGGGGCTCATCCTGTTTTTTTTTGGCAACTGCTATGTGCTAGTAAAATGTCAGAGGGGCAGGCAGGAATCCTAACTCAAGGACAGCTCGTGGCAGCGGTCATCATCAAGTGGGCTTCATCCAGTTGGTGCCAGCAAGAGAACGCTTGAAGCCATGGGAGAATTTACTCAGAAAAATCTCATGCCACAGAGATGTTTTATCTGACACATCTCATTTCTGTGTGTTTCTGCTTCATATCTACTCAAACTTCTGACAGAGGCAAAGCTCCCATCAGATGCACAGAAGGAAGGTGGCACAAGCTTTCCTTCGTTGTGAACAACGGCATTGCCAAATTAAGTTAGATTGGCTTTCAAAACTTCAGCCAACACTGCAGCTGCTAAGAGAAGTGTTTTTTGAGTTGTGAACACTGCAAAAGCAATACGGAAGTCATTGAGAGGCAACTGACAGCCAAAGCCGTCGAAGTCACTTCGCAGTCCTTGTGCTGACTTTGACCATATTTTTTGGCCTGGCCCTTGCTGCTTTTGGGTGAGATGTAGCAGCCTTCATCCACAGCAGCGATCACTCAGCCACCTGACAAGATCACTGCAGTCGATGAAACCACCCACGCGAGTTCAGAGGTCTGAGCCGAGCTCTTGGGTGCAGACACATACACAATGCCCTCTGCACCAGCTAGACCCAGTTAATTAAACAGTTATTTTTAAATGTTGTTCTGGAAAGAAGTTTACTGTCCAAAATAAGAAACTAATATTGCACAACCACTTTCTGCTTGAAAAATCCAGCGGTTAAAACATGTTTTTGCATAATCGTAGCCCTGCAGGGGCAGTTCTCGCTTCTGAAAAGCAAATTCCCGTCTTTCTGTTTTGCACATGTACAAACAAACAGATTCTGGTCTGTCCAAAGCTTGCAAATTTCAACTACAATAATATATTGAATAGGAACCATACAAGCAGATTTTTGCTCAGCCTGTGTTCCCCTGCCCCACTTGCACTGCTGGAAGTAAAAAAAATACCTGTTTCTGACAAGTAACTGGAGCTGACATTAGAGAGAAGCTCTAAGGTGAATGGGGTACGTGCAAGCTATTTGTCATCTTGACAAAGTGGTTTTTGGTCACCAGTGGGACACGTTAAAGACATCTGAATGGTTGGCCTTGACCACCAGCATTTCTTTCGGCTTATAAAGGGACCCATGGGACCAAGAACACAACCTGCTTTTGGAAGTGACTCCTGCAGTGGTACCTCTTGATAGATGTAAAGGCAGCGTGATGTATCAAGTGCCATTAAGATCTTTGCTAGCAGGTTAGATTTACCATATATAAGTATGGAGCGCAGATAGCATCTTCTTCACCCAATTAATGAGACTCAAATGTCAGGAAAGGGATTATGCCTGGCTCAAAGTCCACAGCACTTGCGAGGCAGCCAGAGATTCTTTCATTGTGTGGGACAGCACCGTTCTCTTTGAAGGGCAAGATCTCAGGCAGCAACGCTGCTGACCAGGTGGCCAGGGGAAAACACAGGGGAAGTGGAAAGGTGGTCTGAAATCCAAAGGTTTCACACCGTTAGCATAAGAATGCCTCTTCATGATGAGAGATTAAAGTGCCATGTAAAAATGAGAACCCGGGGCTGAAGCAAAGAAGATTTAAAAGTATCCACTTGAGGTCTTGGAAACTTAATTTTTTTACTAACTGTACTTTCCCCTGCAATTAGAGAAAGCCTTCATTGCCAAGTCACAGCCAGAGCTGGGTTGGAGGAGGGACAATGTTTCATCCAGCCTGTCCACACTGCTGCATTTTACATGGGCAATTGAAATGCACTTCTCTAGCCTAAAGAAGAGTGGGAAATTTCCAGGCCAAGATGAGATCACTAATCCCTGCACCAATGACTCTCGATATACTTGACAATAAACCGCTTTTCTCCCACAGCCTCCAACTACTAAGCTGTATGATGTAAGAGGCGATGCTCCTGTCACCCAGGTCAGAGCAGTGAACCCTGAATGGCACAGCATGAGGTACCTGGCCCCAAAACAGAGGGATGGGTTTAGAATAAGGCCTCGTAAGAAGCTCCTGTCAGCTCTCTGCTCAGCATGTCAGTGGTAAGAAATCCCTGTTCTCAGTTGCCTTCTCAGTGGAGGAGACAAGACAGTGTGGGCTGCTTGGGCCATCAGCCCAATCCGCGCACTACTCAGTGGGTTAACCTAAATCCTTTGATGGCAGCAGTACCTTATGGCCACTGCCACAAGTTGTCCTCAAACACTTACAGGAGTAATATGAAGTCTCCAGACGATGTTTAAAATCCTTTTAGACCTCTGGTTCCAGCGTCATATGTAGCTTTTCAGGAGTCACATCACACCCATGTCCTCTCAACCAAAGCTGTTTCACCAGTAGCTATGGTGCTGTCTGGAATGTAAGAGGTAATGCTCACTGAACAGTTCGGAGCTGCCTACTCATCCCTCCACATGGCTGCCTTCCAGCAAACATCCCTCTTGTTGTAGGTGGTTTGTTTTCTCTGCCCCTTTTTGGCTTTGTATGTTTCCATAACCTGGTCTAGTGGAAGGTGTCCCTGCCCATGGCAGGGGGGTTGGAACTAGATGGTCTGTAAGGTCCCTTCCAACCCAAACCATTCCGTGATTCTATGTGGACTGGTTTAATCATGCCAAGACATCTGATGACATCACAGATATGAATTTTATACTAAAATTATGATATACAGTTTTTGGCACCATATATGTACGCTTCATGTAACAACAAGTATATAAATCCACTCAAATTTCTTACTATCATGGTCTAGAGTTCTAGATATTTTTTTAAATTTCCACTTCAGCTTTATTTTTGGGTCATATAGCTTTTGCTTGAGGACTGGAAACCTTGACAAGTTAAATCGGACATACACAAACATTTTCCCAGAAGCTATACAAATTGCACACTGCTCCTGTTTCCTGTTTTCATCTTACACCAGCCCTGGTTCACTATCAGCGTGCTATGCTGCATCTTAGATGTCCCCATCAGCAAGTTTCTCCAGAAATGCTGAATGAGTTTAGATCACAGACAAAATATGCCTCAAGCACGTCTGTTAAAAAGGTTTCTTACACTACCACACCGTCGGTGTTTTAACATATAATGATTGTCCAGCATTTTTTAGCCACTGCTTTTACAAAAAAACTCATCCACCAACCCTTTGTTTACAGGCTAAAAAGCTTTCATGATTTGCACTCCACCTGCCAACCTAATTTTATTAATTTAATTTAATTTTAATCAAAAGTGTTTGTCAGATTGAATCACCAGTCCATCTAACCCAGATAACTGCTCCAGCTCTCCTCAGAATACAGCAGTTAGGTAAAGTGATAAATATGAAAATGATCAGCTGTGCACTACCACATACAGGAAAAAAAATATTCTATGTCACAGCAAATGGTCAACATCACAGGAGAGCCAGCTGCTCTTATCAGTATTTTAGGTCCCACAGGCAATCCTTCAGCTAATAGCCATATCTCAAGCCCAGACACCCTGCCTGGCTCCTTCCTGCCCCGATGATTTCCAAGTGGCAAAACCTGGAGGTGTTTCGCTAACCAGCACAATCAGATCATAACAACTACATAGGTTTAGAGCAGTCATTTATCAGCTCTTCCTCATCTCTCCCAAACCATGCCTCAAATGCACATCACCACCCAGACAGAAAAAAGGAGAAGACAACCTCAGGACAATCATGGTCTGTTATTCTTCAGCCACTGATAAAATATAAGACAAACCAGAAAAACTGATGCAAATGAATGACTCTAGTTAGCCATCAGAATACATCTGGATGGTTCCAAACCTTGGGGAAGATCCAATTCCCATTGAAGCCACTTAATATAATTGGATATAAAGGTATCAGGAATGGCTTTAAATAAATAAATAAACAAACAAAAAAAACCACAAACCACACAACTTTTAGCCCATGCACTATCAGAAATCTGATATTCCTGCCTGGTCTCTATGACATTTTGGCTTGCATCCCCCTGGGTAAGGAGCGTGGAGCTGCTGCTTGCATGCCTCAAACGAGATCTTTAGCTTCGAAGGAGGAGGTGAGCCATACCACGGCTGTCTGGAGAAAGGGGTAGCTGGCCCTGCGGCCAACGGGGGAGCCTGGGGTTACACCGAGCACCTCAGCAGCCCAGGGCTCAGCAATACCTGCTTTTCAGTGTGAAGTAGAAATGGCAGTCTTCAAAATTCTCAAGTCTGGCACAGCTCTGGACATTGAAGCCAACGCAGTGCTCAGCACAGAGAAATTTAAAACTGAAATGGAAGCACCTACATGGTTGAGGAATTTGCAGTAAATATCTGATTTACAGGAAGTTTCAACGCTGCAGGTTGGGGTTTATACGTACGTAAGGCAGCGAAACTACCATGCGACCGACTGCAGATGCTCTACGTGAAGTAGAGCTGCTCCGGAGCAAAACGCAGTGTAGCCAGGTAAGCACAGCTCTAAAGCAGAGTTAAAAACATCCTGATTCAATATTTATCATTGAAGCTTTGCAAAAAAGTTTACTTAAAACAGGGATTCAGAAAAACTAGGGCCTCATTTTGTCAGGAGAAATACCAGATCTTTTGCATCATTTTTCTAAATGGCATTTTATCACATTTCCATCCTTCATGTTCACTGGAACAAACAGATCTCCAACTCTGATGCTATTTCACAGCACTGCCTGTTGCCATCGCACCTTACAGCACAAATATATAGTGCTTCCCTCTGAAAAAGCTAAGAAACAATAGAGAAAATGAAAACTACAACCAGGATGTTGATGAATGGATAAAGAAACAAGTAAATAGGACGCAAATGATAGATAAGTGAAGCCATGCGTGAAGTGGTGGCACACAGTCCTAGTTTAACAGCCCATTTTGGACCACTATCTAGAGCAAGTGGATTCCAGACACAGGGCAGAAATGGGGAGGGGGGGAAAAAAAAAAAAAAAGGCAGGGAGAAAAGTCTAAGGCATAAATGGGAGAGACAGACAAAAATATATGAAAGCCAGGTCTCCATACACAAGGTCAGCCCCTGGGGATGACAACAAGGGATGGGGTCCACGCCAAACTTGGACCCAGGGCTCATCACTTGATTCAGCTGGATGCAAAACGCTGCACAGAGCTCAATTGGACAAACAGTCAGGCTAGGAATGTTTTAACTGCAGTTTAATGCATGAGATGAAGAGGCCAAGAGGCCTCAGAGGAAGTAATTACAGTAGCTATTAGGAACAATATGAGCAAGTACCAGTATGATAGTCATTTTAATAGTAGTATTACAGGTAAAAGCTTTTATACAATATTGTTTTTTTCTTCACAATGGCCTTTTATTTGACCATAAGCTCAATAAAAAAGATTGCATTTTCATTTGATTTTTTGGTTGTTGCTTAGTATTTTTCTTCCCTCAAAAATTTCTATTAAAACATGATGGGGAAATAAAACCAGATATTTGGTGGGGGAAAAATATCTATTTTTACATAGCAGCACAAAGCAGAACAGCAGAAGTACTGACACTGTGAACCATTCACTTACAGGACCATAATTCTTAAAAAGACTGTTAACAACTCAATGGAAGAAACTTGAAAGCTAATAAAAACTATATACAGGTAACTGTATGCTTTTAAAATGCCATTTTGATATTGGACCAGCTCTTTAGTAATGTTTTTCTTATTGGCAATAAAAAAGTGCCTTAACTTAGACTGATACATTTTGCACTTATTGTAGACACATTCCAAAGACATTTGCAACTTATATTACATTTTCCACTTAGTTTATAGCATTTTTGTGCCCTTCATATTTTTCCACATATTATTCATACATTTTAAATATGTCCTTTTGTGTTTGGTTCTCTGATCCTTGAATTATGCCAAAGACAATCTAATTTCCATACTTGATGGATTGGATCTTGATCATTGTTACAGTGACATATCACCATCTCTATTCCGGGAGGGTTTTGCCAATACCTATAATCAGTTCAGCACTGTGTGCATATGTATGTTTGCTCATTGCAGCTGACTCGGTGTCGGAAATGTGCACGTAGTGAACTCTTTGCTATCCCATGTGGTTTGAGAACAGCATGAAATAGCTTCTTCAAGCCTGCAGATTTCCAGAAAGGCTTCACCATAAGCTGTCACATATGACTCGGCACCATGTCTCCAAACTAAATGTCACGATAAAGCATAGTGAACTGGAAGCAAACGTACCTGCGCAGGCATGCGCCACACTCCAAGGCAGCTCTGGGATGCGAAGCAAAGCGCAGAAAGTGGATTTCAAAAGGTCCACGGATGGCACAGACGCAACACCCAGCTGTACAATCTGTACTCATTCCTCAGAGGGGAAAATTAGATGAGATGTGTTGCACATGGTACTACTTGGCCAGGGTGGCCGTATCTGTATATGCAACCAAACGGACCTGAACATCGCCTCAACACTGCTGTTGGAAACTTAGAGGATCAAGCTAGATTAAGCATCTTCTACCATAGATGGTTTGTGTTTCCCTCTCACATAGACCAAAGTCTTGTCTTACATATGTTGCATGAATTAAGAACAAGTAGAATCACACTTGGGTTAGAAGGGACCTTAAGGATCATCTAATTCAGCTAAACCTACTTGAATCATCCTTCAGGAGAGCCTACCAAAGCAATCACCTCCACAACAGGTAATTAACCAGCTCTGGGCTCTTGATTCAATTATCTTCTAATTACCTTCTCACTTGCAAACCCATCTTCATATATACACACACACACACACTTGTTCTTGGGTCTCCACGACAAAGCCCGTATGGGACACCCAGCTGCACCAGACAAGGAGTTATGAATGGGTTTGGGTTTTGGAGTTTGTTTTTGGGGTATGGAGTGTTGGGGTTTTTTTTTTGCATTTAAGAGATGGCATACAGATCTCTGTCCTTTTTAAATTGGATAAAAACTAATAAAGCTTTCATCATGTTGGAGCATGCTTGTCTTCCAGGAACCCTACGTACGCCGATCAAACAACATTCTCTTTTCCAGTTATATGGGGGTGAAAACTACCACTACGCTACTGTATCCTAGGCTTTTTTGTCTCTTTGTTTGTTATTTTTGTGGGTGAAGAGAAAGCTGATTATATTATACAGTAATAAAGACCAAGAATATTTAAATTGAAAGAAGATGCAGTCTTGGTAGATTCTGCAGTTGACGTATGTAAACTATTGAAACTGAATTAAATAAAATAGGTATGAAAGAATTGTTTGATGGTTCTTTTTATTTTTTTTTTTTAATATGCACTACTCCACTAAAAGTCATCTGGGCTGCATTATACCTTGACACAACAATAATTGAATCCTGATGTACTAAAACACTGCCATCTTCACTGAACATGTGTCAAACACTTGCTCTCAGGCTAGCTATGCACTTTCAACTTGTGCATTGTGCCACAGAAATCAACTGTGCTACAGGTAAAGAACCCCAGCAAATCTAGTAGCGTTCTTGCTTCAGCCTGCAATGAGATGGATTTTTTGGGGGGTGGGTGCAAGGTGGGACCAAGGTTTCAGGTTATTTCTTAGACTTTTTAGTTTGCTTGCACTTGGTTTCACTACTCCATTGGTTCAAGCTAGGTAGAACACCAGATCTGATAACAATGAATTTAACATATTTTTTAATGAGCAAATGTCAAATTCTACACTGCACATTTGGATTTAAAAGTGGAAATTTAAACTACAGAATGATGTTTCATGGTGAATAAACCAAGCAAAGCTCCGATTTCTAGTTTCCTGAGCTCCTGCCTCCATACCTTTCTCCAGTTTCCAACACTTGGTTACACTTTCTGGCTCACATTTATTTCCTTCTGTTCTGGGTTTAGGTGACAAAAGGTTGAGACATGATTACCACTCCTCAGGTGCAGTTGGCAAGGCATGAGGGAAGGGGGGAGGAAAAAGGTGGGGGAAACGGCACTGGTTTAGATGTGGTTTGTCAAGGTCACTACTGGCTTTTATCAGCTGTTTCTTGACACAACTCACCTTGTTCTAAAGTATTTTGGAAAAACAGGAAAAATAAAAAGTGACCTTTCCTCCCCACAAAGAAAACACAGAAAATAAAACCCTTCCTTGTCCTGAAAAAAATAAAAAAAAGCTCTTGCAATGTGAAGGCCATCGTCAGCTGAGGTTTACTTACCTATTTCCTTGTAGTTCCTGGCTTCTCACCTGTCCCTCCCAGCTGGCATTTTTGGTACGTTGATTTTAGAAGTACATACACCACTGGCCAGAGGATAGGTTATTCTTGGATCTCTGCTTGCTTCTGGCACGGTGTTCAGGGTCCATGCAGGTGATGATAAGTGAGCATGAAATGACATGGCTCTCACCACCACCCCTGGCACCACCACCTGTCATCGTTGTCACTGCTGAGCTCATCTCGCCTTCAAAAAACTCAGCACTCACAAGTTTAATTCAGGCTAAGTTAATTCTGTGGGGTTTTTACATTCTCATGCTATAATTATGCACAGGTTCTCATTTCACCTATTTCCGACGGGCTGTAGCATTTTTATGTCTTTTCCATGCATATGTTAAAGTATACATTTCTTGAAAGCAAATGCCATAATATCAGGTGTGAGTTATTTTGAGTTTTAGATACCTCCCAGCCAAAAAGCTGTACCAACAAAAACTCTTACTGCACTTGATCATTTACTATACTTGTATGAGACCTGAACTTCAATATTCCATGCCTATTTTATATGCTGACACCCATATAAAAGAAATCTAAGTAAAAGGTCTCCCAATAGCCTGTTACTAGCATTTTCCCCCTACTGTTTCAAACTCCTCAATGTGTATCTGCGCTACCAAAAGTCCAAAACTTACCATAATGTAGTAAGATTCCACATTTATGAGGTTTTGTTTCTACTAATAGAAATTCACACCTCTACTACCCACAACCTAAAGCTTTCACGCTGGAAATAGAGATCTGACTCTGTTTTACATGAGATGTTTGGGTTCCTCAAACTACACAAGGTGTGGGAAATGCTCCTATGGATTGAAATAAACTTGTTTTTCCACGTGCGTGACTATATTTTTAAGAAAAAAAAAAACAAACCAACCCAAAAAAACACATTAGGTAGTGTAGCTATAATCACTTGAGGTCTTCAAGCATTTAATAACTGGAATAAAAGACTATTTCTCAAACTGAATCAATATAATTCCATTATGAATACCATCAGGATTATATGCTTTTACCTATAATCATCATGCCAATTCATACATTGCTGCTTTTGCTTCTGCTCTCCCCAGACCTCTTAAAATTGATCCTTTCCCTCATGGTAGGCCTGAACAAAGATTTGAGCAAACAGCTGTCCAATAAGTCATCGCTTCGGATGCTGCACAGCACTGAAGTTAGTAACTCCAGACTGGTTTCCTCCTCCTCTACCGGTTCTCCCAGCTTCCAACTCAAGAAACAGATCACATTTACCCTTTGGTAGAACTAAAACAGAGCGTATCCAGTGCAGGTAACTGCAGTAACTCACTGGGCATCCGTATTCTGAACAAAACCTAGTGTCCTCCTTGCACAGAAGGGAGCCAAATGCCCTCAGTTGCCGTTTCACTAAAGCACGCCCAACAGATCGCATAGATTTAGAGTTCTTACATACAATATTTTTTACAGTTCTTCATGTTCATGCACTAAAAGGGTGCTTATCGATTTAATAAAGCCAAGGTCTAGGGAGATCTATAAACACAAGTGTTTTACCCTGATGCATTATTGCCCTGATGCCCAAGACTGAACTTCTGCTCCTCCACAGATAAATTGCTTCCTCGCTGGTTAACACCAGCTTCCATTAGCAAGAGTGGTGGCAGACGTATTTGGGAAGGTGATCCATGATAAAACACAGCTTCGTGTCTTTTTTGTTTTCCCTTTGATTTCTCTACTCACCACATCCCATGCTCCTCCTTTTCCCCATCCCCCCTCTACTCAGGAAAATCAATAACTTATTCTTTATCACTATTAGCTGAAAAGTTATCACTGAATCTCACTTAAAACCTATTGAACCCAGTGCAGCGATATACATCAACCTCAGTGGGCTCAAAATCAGGTTCCTACAGTTGCCAAAATTGCCTTCTAAAAAGCAGTCTGATTTTTTAGATCTTTTATAGACTTATAATAATGCTGGCTAACGCTAATAATATTAATAGCAATAATGGGGGGGAGGGGGAGAGAGCGTGTCTTGACATTTCAGTCCTAAAGTAGAACACATTCTGCACATTCAGCTGTTCTGTAGCTTCCAGTGTGTAAACCATAGTGCATTCTGGTCTATACTTTCCTTTGCATTCAACAGCAAATTAGGGTTTAGAGCTTTCTTTTAAATATATTGTGCAAAGGTTTATTTAGAACAACTGTTTCTCAGTATCCTCAGCCTTGGCTCATCCAGCTGAATTGCTCCCAAAATGCTTTACTCTGACTTACAAGGAAAGGCAGCGTTTCTCCCCAAAATGTGTATCAACTAGCAAGGTTGTTAACCCCTGAATTTCCTGTACAACAGGCGGTGTCACCCTTGGAACAAAGCGCTTTGGCGGAAGTCTCACTCGTGCTTTCGCTGTCGTCACGTCGCCACGTTGCAGCCTCCACCCTGCGCCCCCACGCAGCTCCGCAGCCGCTGCTGTGCGAAACCAAGCACGTGGGAGCTCGACGCAGCAGCGCGTCTAAACCTCACCTCCCGCCCTCCCTGCTGAGCTGCACACCAAGACTTTCGCACGCACCCCTGTCTTCGTGAAAACGGTTCTCCCTTACAGTTTCCCAATGTCACATCAAAGTCAGGTACAACTCTGTGTCCGAGAGTTTTAAACTCAAGGAAACGATTGCCAGGTCATGGATTGGGTTACTTTCCATTAGCTCAGCTCTGAGATAACCTTGTGTTACATAAAGGCGACAGCGGTACCCGCGATTCGATTATGTGAACCATTCCCTTCTCAGAGCGGTTGCTTTTAGCACAGGCCTCAACGTTCTTATTATCTGAAATCCAAACTTACCAGGCAAACACACATTATACAAGGGTTGTCTGTGATAAATGGTATCTGCAGAACTTCTCCTTCGTTTACACATTTTGCAATGGATCCTGCAACATAAAATAAAAATATCAACACGTTGACATATTTCAATTCCCCCAGCGGGTTTTGGGAAGCTGTCCTTGTCCCACTCGCATCTAACCCCTGCTCCATTCCTAGCCTTTGGTTTTAAGCCTTGCCTTAATTCGCCCGTTTCAAGCAAGCAAGGGTATTCAGCGTTTCTGTAGGGCTCGGAAGGAAACTGGGCAACAACTGACCTTTTACTGCCCCTCAAACCTAGACTTGCTTTGTGCCCCAGTTCCAGCAAAGGACGCTTTTTCTCTCCTCAGACGGCGTGTGGAGAATAACGAGTACTCCATACAAAGCGGGTTACTTCCGTAACGACAGATCCAGAGCTCCCTGAAATCAGCCGAAAGCTGCCTGTTACGCTCCGAGGGCTTGGACCAGGAGCACAGCACGAGCGAGCCCTCGACCACGCATCCTTCTAGCGCACGCCAGCCAGTCGGCAAACGACCCCAAATCCGCAGGCTGACCCACAGACGGAATCAAATCGGAAATCCCTGCACGGCCCGCACGTTGAGTAGCCGGCACTGTGTCACGTTGGAATCGCGTCTGGAAAGCCAACAGCTCCTTGCTCGCACCAGGAATCGATTCAGCCTTTCCCTCCGTGCCCCAGATATCGGGAAAACTTAACCCTCGAGGGGGAG
>NW_010246103.1:0-35222 GCF_000690775.1 Eurypyga helias
CCAGGATGCCATCGGCCTCTTGGCCACACAATTCCCTTGTTTTTCATTTTTGCTTTGTGGAATAAGTGCAAGACAGAACCGAACCTGGAAGGGCTGTGCAGCAGATTTTCTTCTTTCATTTTATAATATTAGCAATGAATTCCATCCCCTCTCGTTCTTTTGGAGTACGGGGTATTTTTTGAAAGATAGACAGAGCACTAGTTTCACCTAAAATAATCAGCAGTTGCATTGTCATGGTTGTGAGCTTTACTGCAACGCTCGTAGAATGTCCCACTAGAAGAAACGCCGTAATGAAGCCTGATCTCCACCATCCTTATTGCTGGGTCATTCATCAGACAAGAAGCCAATGCAAATTCTGATCTTAATTTCCAAACATACGTAATGAGACTTTAAGCTAAGACCTACATATAGGGGAACCACCTCAAGATTTTATTTCTCTAAAGTTTTCAGCCATATTACACGCACCACATAACTTTCTGAATTGTTCCTGGTATTGTCTACTTTTTGACTAAACATAATGCCAAAATTTAAAGTGACCAAGGTTGGCAAATAACATGTCAAACAGGGTTAATACATGGGCTCTATGTGTAGCCACTCCGTGCTGTTACTGCATTTAAAATCTGTTGAAACCGCACTCCAATTAATTTAAAAACTTGAAGTTATGCTGTGTATTTCAATAAGGTTTTTTTCCCCCCCTAGTAATTCTTAGAACTGACTGAGAAACTGCATCCAAATAGTTTTTCTTCTGAAAGACAAAAAATCCCTAAAAAGTACCTCTCGACTGTTACTTCTGACAGATTTTGAGAATGGAAAATTAGTTCTTAAAACATTTTTAAAAAAATTCTGGACAAATATTTTGACATTTGAAATTAAAGATGTCCAAAGTCAGCAGTCCTGGTTCTTGTGAAATTCCCTGAGCCATTCCCACAGAAGATCAAGGAGAATATTCTGGGGAAATTGCTCTTTTCTTATATTTATTTTTAGGCATCTCCTACGGGTCTCTTCCTAAAGAGCTTTTTGGTCTGAGCTGGTATGTCTACACATACATTCTTATTGAAATAAGTTGCTTCAAGATTATTTTGGCCAGATTTGGGGACATTTAAAAAATTTCAGTAATAACCACAGGATGGCTGAACAATCTGTCTCACCTCTCCAGCAATTACTTTTCAAAAGCGTGATAAAGTTTTTTAGGTGAAGTGGGGTTTTTTCCCTAAATTTCAACTTCAGGCGTGTAAATGTTCCCAGAGGAGCTAGCTGCTCCATACTCTTCATCATAAAAGCAGAAGAATTGGCTTTACAGAACAATTAATCAGCTCTGGGCTTCACTAACTGATCTCAAGTCCTCAAGGGACCACAGAGGACAAGCGGAGTGGTTATTTCAGATGTACCAAACTCCACCTTGTATCTGTATCTTCACGTACCCCTAACCTAACTGTATCTGACATCTCACTCTAAGATGGGATGAATTACATATATGGATCTTCCAGAACTACCAAACAAAAGCATACTGAAGCAAAGGAAACCAAGCAACATACCACAAGATTAACATCTTAAATCGCTGTCTTGAATCACTATAATATCCTAACGCTGCTAATCAAGCTCAGATTCAACTTCCACTTTACACTGAATTTTGCTTTGGAGTTTTGTGTTTCTCAACAGAAAATTACCATAATAAATACCAAAAAATATTCCCAGTAGGTGGAAGACACACAGGGAAGGCAATGACCTGTAGAGCGCTTCAGGGATCTCTCTCGCAACCTGCCTCTGGCCCATCTATCTTTGACTTCCCAGCCCAGATCACCATTTGGAAGCATCTTGATACAGATCCAGCCCTGTAAATCTGAGCTTTGCTGTGCACTTGTACTGTTGATTCAGCTGCAGCGGGTATCCGGTCATTTGGGCTGAGGAGTTAGAGGCAGATGGCCATAACGCTAGCCAAATCACTCCCTTCTGTGCTGTTGGCTACAGAAACTGGCATGCTTTAACCATACCAGCCCAGTAGGCCATCTGGATGCAGACAGACCTTCGACCCTTTTTCTGGCATGTTTAAGTATTGTAAAACTTAGCTTGTTGGCAGTCATGGGAATTTCTGGGTTTTTTTTTTTTAAACAGATGTCCCAAGGAACCATGAGCTGATGTTTCATTTGCTGCCTAGGGTACCTTAGCATCTATTTCAAGACTTTGCAGTGTAGACAGGGCTGTGAAGCTGGTTCTCCTGTGGAAAACAAAGCCTGGGAGGGAAAATCGAGGGTTTCATTTCACAGCCAATTTTTCAAAGCGTGCACGGCAATCTGACCCTAGAGATGGGGCTATCCTTCCTTTACAATACTTTGGTCTCTGTTTCAGGTGGCAGAGACCCCACAGGCTTCTGCACATGAAAGTAGTGGCTGGGAGCCCTTCAAGCTTGGCTCAACAGGTAAGGACCCAGAATTATATGCAGTGGAGATGGTAGGAGTTAAGGAATACAAGATAGGAAGGAAAGGTTGTGTATCAGCAACCTGCATTTTAAACTTGCGATCTTAAAATTTCAGCTAAGCTCCTGAATATTTTGTGGATCTAGTCTGTTGTGTTCAGTGAAAAAGGAAGCAAAGATTGCACAGGGTATTTTCTGGTGAAGTGCTAAGTACTAAAATCAATGCGTGGAGCTAATTAAAATTAAGCAAAAGAAAGGAAGACAATCAGCTCGTATTCTAAATAGAGGGCAGAGAGAAATATGTACCTTCCCTGCCAGTTGGACTATAGTGAAATTTTCTCTTGAGGAAAGCAACTTACACACAGTAACACAGACTATTTACATTACCAAGGATGTTGGACTAGATAACCAAGTAGATCTTTCTGCCTTCTTTTTCCTTTTTTTTTTTTTTTAACAAGGCTATGCTGATATCCCTGCCCCAGACTTGGATAAGAGAATGCTTTATTCAGTTATGAAATTAAATACTCTAAAGCTCATGAGATGACAGCCATTAGAGCACAGCATGACTAAATACTGTTCACCTAACATAACATTATCCATCAAGAATCCAACACACACAAATGGCCCACACCCAGTGCACCCAGCCAATACCTAATCTGTTGAAAATTAAGCTGGTAATGTATGTTAAAATATTTGTGGGAAATTTGGATCCTGCGATATTTTGCTACAGTCTATGATCCTTTCAATTAATTCATTACTCATTTTTCCCACTTGCTTATTCATAACCAGAGGCTATTGTCTTGTGTTTCTGACATCACATTCTGTTGCCTTAGGAACAGAGATGATGTCACAAGGGTAGAATTAGCACCTATTAATATGAATAGGCACACAGAAGAGATGAATAATGAGTTCGGGGCCTGAGTTAGACACAAATTACTAGGAATTTTTTTGGACAGGAAAAATACTTGAAAGGTAAATGGGGCTTATATTTAAATACTATGTTTTCATTGCACTTGGACAGTGAACAAAAGTTGATATTTGAGTAATAAAATTACAAATACTGGGGTGAGAACAGCTGTAGGATCATGAAAGTTTTTTTCCATGCAAATGAGCCAAAAATTATGAATGTATTTTGAATTCTAATGGATAAGAGTGTGTGCCCTAGAACCCAATAAGGCACCAGGCTCACTAACATCCGAGTACTTGAAGTTCTCAGAGCCTGACAGACCATGGTTCGGCAGGGTATTGCATTATGTCTAACCGCACTTTCTCTACTTCCCACTGAGATGTCTTTCCACTCACATTCGCTCTTTGTTTCCTGGTCAACGTTTTTATTTTCTGCTGTGTTCAGCCCCAAACTCTTTTCTTCTGGATTAGGCTAAATTGCCAGCATAATCATGCACCCACCTGCGAACTAGTCTGAGTGAAAGAGTTGCTGAAGTATTGAATTTTATGGAGACAAGACCATATGTATTTTGGTATAGAACAAAACACAATTGTAAATATTGCCTCTTTCTTATTCCTGTTTTCTTTTGCTTCATAGGAAAAAAAATCAGTACTATGGGGTTCACTATGTCAAATTAACCTTTAACTATGCAGCTTGTATGTGTAGCTTTGAATGTCCTGCTTATTTTTAGCCTAATTTAGGACTAGGAGACCTTTTCTACAGGTTACATTGGAACACAGGAAGGAGAGACGCAAGACTGGGGAAAGGGTGCTTCTTTCCTCTGAGATCTGGGTGATGGTGCCCTTACAAATGACTCCTAGACATTTCTTGCTTAGCCAAATCCCCCTTACAAACAGATGTCATTCCCACCTCACTTCTGGTTTTCCACTCCTTGGCTGTGTTTGTTATTTAGTTTTCTGAGCCCAAATTCATCTCATCTAAATTGGCCAACAAACTGAAGGGTTTGGCTGAGCATTGTAGTCACCTGCAGCTCTCACAGCAGTCAGGAGGGGAAAGCAGACACCTCCAGAGGCTGATTCTGCTGATGTACGGTTGTTCGTGTGCGGACAATTAAGGTGTATGAATCTCAGACTTGATAGCTGAAATGCTTTGGGTTTAGTACAGGGTATTTGATGAAATGTGACAGCTGATCTTATCCAAGGAGAAGCACTTGAGCATCAAACCATCACCTCTGACCTGCAGTTCTGTGAAGCTCTGAAACAACTTCTTCACTATGCAATCTCTTGTCCACTTGTCGCAGCTTGTTTGCTGGCACCCTTCCTCCCCACTCACATGGATTTATGGTACTTCTTGGCATTTATTTTGACATATTTTACTATTAGCAAAAAGAGGTTATTTTACTTTTTTTTTCCTTGTAACAAAGCAACAATAACAATGTGCAGTTTTCATTTATTAAAGCTTTCAAACCCTTTTTTCCCCTTTTTCTTTTTTTATTTTTTCCTCTAAGGAAACTGACTATTTTGCATGAAAAGAAAAAATAAGGAAGACGATCAGCAAACTACCTACTCAGTTGCAATCTGCAGCTTTGAAGGTGGGTCAGGGTTCTGAGATTTTAAATTGAAATTGCTTAATCTTTCCACCCTTCCTTCAGCAAGGCAACACATACACCACAGTCAGAGAAGATTCACAATCTGCCCAGGAGTTACTGATGGCAGGAACACCCTGTCCCAAGCACCTTTGCTTGCTGAGTGTTTTTCCAGAGGTGGCAAGGCTTTCCACTCCATCTTTTGGCAGGTGATATGTAATGCCAAACCTTACAGTCAGGAGAGTGAAAGCCAAGGCTTGAGGATGCTGTCAGCGTGGAGGGATGTACTGCGACAGTTGGTTCCATGCCCGGCCCCATGGAACCCAGGTAGGTGGCGAATGGTGTGTTTTCGCTCCCAGCTCTTGACATGAGGATCAAGCTGCCTATCCACTTCCGCCATGGGCTCTGATATTGGCCTCCACGGACTCAGTGTGGAGCCATGCTGGCTTCACCAGGGGAGATAGCAGTGACCTGGTGTGTCCTCAGCTTGTCACTCTGCATCCTGACAGTCCTGAGGAGAAGCAGCTGTCCCTGCGACAGAAATCCCAGCTCCCTCAATTACCTGCTCTGCTTGCTTCTAATCTGTTATGAACATTCGTGTTGAACGAACTTCTTCCCATCCATAAAAACTTCTAAAATACATATATTGGTCTTCCCAGGGTGCTGCAAAGCTGAGCAGACATCCCAGTGCCTCATACAGAAGACAAAAATTTAAAAAGTCAGCTAAGGCCGAGCTTGTTTGCAATAGGCGTTGCTCCCTAAGAGGCCCACACACATACCACTTTATGAAAATATATACGTGGAGCACGTCTCAAACACTCACACATGCACACACATGACTCACTCCACGCAGACAAACACGCACAGACATTTAAGAGACAGCCACTGCTTTTATCACCTTATATTTTAAATAGTGAAATGCAGCATTAGTTTTATCCTGTTTTACAGATAGATGAACTGAGGATCAGGGAGATTAAGGGTCAGGCTTGCAGAAGTGTCTCAGGAGCCATGGGTGAATGAAACCAAAGTACCCGATTTTGATAATCCTTCTCAGGACCCCTTTGACCTGCTGGATTCCTAAACCACTCCGACTCATTCAAGGTCACTGTGATAGATCCTGTTTCTCCTTCAGAGATGCTTTTACCACGAGACTGACATTCAGCAAGCTTTAGTTAAGTTACATGACTACAGGTAGGACACAGAAAAAATACGTTCCAGTAACAAGAAAAACCAGGATGCAAAAGGTCCAGTAAGCTGCAGGAACACATGCAACACATCCGGCACATATTCATTGCCATCCAGAAAGGACAGAGCATGTGTACACATGAGAAGCAGCAAACAAAACAGCAGCAGCCTGAAGTCCTGGGCTGATCCCAGCCAAGCTCTACTGCTGCTCATGTTTTTATGGAAGGCTTCCTGCCTCTACACTGCAAGCACGACGGCTCTTCCATGCCGGGTGAGTCACTTCAAGTGTGAGGAGCCAAAGCTCCCCACCTCTCAATTGCTCATTTATCACATCCCTCCCCTCCTTGCTGTCTGCAACTGCATGGGCGTCATCACTACAGATCAAGCTGGGCAGCCAGCATTGCTCCACAGAAGACAGAAATGGTGAAACGGACAATATTTTTGCTTATGTTTCCACATATCTATATCTGATCTTGTATTTAACACCAGACTAGATGGTCATAACAAATCCCTCTGGCTCTAAAATCTGCTCGTTTCATTGAACACACTTTATGGAAAATATTCATTCTTCTTTGCCTATATAAATATACAGGTATAGATAAATATGTGCACATACATATATATTAAAGTATGCTCACCCACAGCCTACGCACACATATGCATTTTATAACCCTTCACCTAGATATCTATAAATCTCTAACTTTTTCTGTTTAAATTTTCCCTAGAGTTAAGCTACAGATTATTAATGAGAAAATGCAAACTAATGCTTATAACATCCCTGTGTATTTTAGGCAGGATTTAATTTCAGCTAATGATAGCCACTAAAAGTAAAATTTGAAGCTTAGACTAGTTTTCTGGGCTTCTTTGTAGTCAATAAAATGAGACAGGCACTTCCAGAGGGCAATTTGGTTGATCTGTTTAGCATTTACTGGCTAGATATAGATGTCAAGTGCGAAGCAGGGTTGTTAAAGAGGGAGGTGAAATGAATTGGGAATGGCTAGGGTGGAACTTAGACACTAGTTCAGAGCCCTAACACTAGCTGTCTTAAGGCTGTTGTGTTCATGTGAACTCTATCTGCAAGTTCTCATCACAGTCTTTGGGGAACTACTCAGTGCAGCAATGCAGATCCTGAAGAGTAATACAAACGACCCTAAAATAGACAGCTACCAGCTGATGAACTGAATTTTGTCCCCAGACTGCAGCAACTAAGCTGACTACAGGCAAGATGTCATTCTCCAACCACACATATGGATTGGAGACCATGGGGTATCCAAGACATCTGCAAAGGTCTCTCAAACATGATACAGTAGGTCTGGGAGACTTGCATCTTTCTGAAGTGGAGTTGGAGGTCCTATGGTGTACACGAAAGTATTTCAGCATTAAATTCCTAGTTCTAAAACAGTTTCAGATCTCCAAGGACTGTGAAGTAGCTAGTTAGGTAAATATGTCACACAGAGATGTGGCGCTCAGCTTGGATCACTCTGTCTAGAGCCATGTGAGGTCCTACTCCTCCAGCTGCCTCTCTGGTAAAGCACAGATCTGCTGCAGGCTCTGTGTCAGATATAAATGCCCCATGTAGGCACTGCAGGTATACTAGAGGCAGCTCAGATGGCACAAAACCACATCATCCTTAACAGAGTACGTCTGAGCATGGCAACATTTATGCTGAAATTATTCAGGTCAGTAATTCTCAAAGCCTAAAATATATCTAATTTTAAAATGTTCTTCTGCCTGGGTGGATGATGCCAAGAACAAACTAAAAGGAAGATTCTCTGGAACAGTTCAATTGAAGGAGCATTCTCAGTATCCCTTAAAATTGTCCCCTGAGAACTGTTGGAGGTTTGTCCTTCAGTAAGGAGATAAGCATCTCTTCTACTTTACCAGCAAGGAAATTGGGTATGGACAGCTGAAGCAATGCGTTGCAAACATACAGGAAGCCTGTGGCTACCCGTAGCATGATACAGGTTGGAAGGCCCCTACAAAGGGTATCTTGTCCATCTTCCACTCAAAACAGAATCAACAAGGCCGTATTTCTGACCATGGGTTTAGCATGCTGTTCACAAAAAGAATTCTCCTTCTACATTTAAGGTTAGTTTTCAGTTATTATAACTGTCTCCACAAATAATTCCACACCCTCCTAGCATTTTGTTGGTTTTAGTTCTCATTTGTTTGGTTTTTTGAAGTTTCAGTTCTTATCATGACTTCTGGGTCAATGACCTAAATGCCCAGTCTATGAAAGAAGGGAGTTCACATTTGTTTCTGAACAAAATTCTTCTCTGGCTTTAAGTGTTAAATGGCACTGATAGCTAAGGTGAGTTTTAAGGTTGCCCTCAAGGCACTAGTACTAAAAGTCCTACAGCATTAAACACACTGAAGTTTGTTCCTTTACGTATGAGCTCCCTCTTCTTTCTAGAGGCTATAAATTAAGTACACAGAAAGAGGAAACCAAACTGTCAGCATACACTTTCCTGGAAGGTTTCTTCTTCACAATAAGTGTGGATACCTTTGGACCGGCAGCAAGTTCAGACAAGATAATTGTGAGTTGAGGCAATTTAGAGCATCCTCAGAAAAACATATTGAAGCTTTGATGGCTTATCAGATCCCTGAAGACAATGGGATCACTTCCTTTCACTTCGATGGGCTTTGGCCAAGTCCTTATACTGCAATCATTCTTACTATATTCAGCATCTACTTTTGCTTGCATAATTAGAATAAATGCTACAATGTTTGCAAGTATTTTCTTTCAGACAATATCAGGAGTATGAATTAATACATATTGTCACTAGTCTGTAAGGAACGCAGATTGTCATGAGAAACAGTTGATATTAGAAGAAAAAGGGAAGTAAAAGAGCTTCTTGCGAAATTTAATATCTGTGTTCCCTTATGCACTCACCATCTATTGGGCAGGTAACAGTTACTGTTTATTTTTTTACTAAGTAGTTGGATGGCTAAACAGTTATTGTTTAGTAACAGTTATTATCATATATGGATCAAGCATTGGCATATATGAAAGTATAAAATCTTTTAATTTGCTTAATTAACATTTTCACAGCTATCCAAGATCAGAAATTGGAAAGTTTCCTTTATATGCAGAAAAGTGGGATTGGTATTTGTAAGAAGAGCAGACACCTCATCGATTCCTTTGCTGGGAATGTCCAGGAGGTGGAATGACAGCCCTAGTGCTCCCCAGTTACAAGGGATAAAAAAAAAAATACGGAGACTCCGCTATTTCCTACTCCAGGCAGAGAAATTCCAGAGTCATTATGTCTTTGGTGCAGGAGCTGAGGTCATGGGTGTGATTCAGCGGCTATGAATTTTGGAGCACCAGGCAGGACTCTCAAAAGGTTGAACTGATGACTGGGCAGCAGCCTATAGCAATTGGAAAACCACACACTTCTCTGCCTGGTCTGCTGGCAGCAAGAATTCAGTGTAGGAGAACCAAGGCTGAGCAAAGACACAATGCAATGAGCAGGCAGTCATGGCAAGTGTGGATGTTTCAACCAGAGCATGAAGTTCACCTGAGGGTCATCGCAGCTGTCAGCTGCTTCTGAGGCTTGATCTAAAACCACTGACCTCAATACAAAGCTTTCCATTGCTTTCCATTTGGCAGGCTTTGAATTAGTCCCTTGGTGATAAAGTTTTGAAATTATTAAAAAAATTAGCAGTTCTCACCTGTGGTTTGACCTATTTTTGTAACCTGCAAGCACTAGATTAGCTGTGTGTTTCTGTTCTGCATAGTGGCTTCAAATCTCAGTTCAGACAACCTTGTGCCCTGCAACATAAATGAATTTCAACAGGCAGGCAGGCAAGTATCCAGTAAATTCATATATTCTCTAAACCTCCCGGGGAGAAAAAATTACACTAAACTATCCACGTCGCAGTGACACTGATGAGCCCAAATGATAGCTCAAGAAATCTATGGCATTTGGGCTTTTCAGTTGAGGGATTTTCAGACTTAATCCTGGTCTGAACATGATGAAGGCATTGCTAGTAGCTTCCCTTTCTTTGTGGAAATGACGTGAAAGTGTCTTAGTGTAGGTCAGAGGAAGAATTTATACCCATAACTGGATGAAACAGCAGTTGGTTCAAATACATTTGCAGCCATTTTTTTCTGAGTTATAGTTAAATAATTTGCTTTTACCAAACGAGGCTAAACGAGGGTATGATCTGAGCTCAGATTTGACAAGAGTGAACTCACCAGCATAGTTCTTACCACTTGGCTCCTAACAGTAAAAAACTTCCACGTGACCAGCTGTTCACCACTTCGGGGTGAAAACACCTGAGAACTTTACAAAATTTGAGATGATCTGACCTGGACCTCATAGAAGACCCATTAGTATGAAATACGTGCCTTCTAAAAATCCTCTGGTCCAAAAGCGTCCATTGCAAGAAAAGAAAAAGAAGAAAGTTTTACCTGGGAGAGACTCTACACACAAATGTTTATGACAAAGGCTGTAAAGAGAAGTCTTCTCTAGCACTCACAGGTTTTCCTCCCAGCCTTGGCTGAGACTTTCCATAATTTATGCTGGTTAAAATTTGCAATCATCTTGACCATAGATTAAACATGCTATATAAATGGTAGGATAATGAGCCTACACCTAGGCATACAGGGATCCTTCCCTAAACATAATGTCCTGTGGAACTCATTGTAATAGAAATGAATTTATCATCTAGCTTGTTACGAATTGAAGCAGAATCTCCATCTTCATCGATTAGGAATAGACAGCGGTCATTTGCTGCCCTGTGTAATCAAAACATTTCATGTAAACTTGAAAGTAACTGTTCCAATTTAGTGTCCATCAGCAATTACTCATTCTTCCACAGTGCAGTCTGACTCTACATTCAATTTCTACATAGATTCGAAACATTTTTCCCATTCCCAAAGAAATTTCTGAGAATACAAAACCTGCTATTTATTTTTTAATAGGGAGACAACATGGGAAGTCTGTTAGAAGTATTTTGTTTTCTTCTCAGGAAACCTGAGAAGGTGCGACCAAAGTGGTTAGTTATTACCCAGAACTATGACAGCCAGCCACGTTTAAAGCGTCTCTGGCCACCACTGGGTTCCCCAAGGTTGTCACATATTCCAGGGCCTATTAAGAAAGCTGGGGGGGACTTTTTACAAGGGCCTGTAGTGACAGGACAAGGGGTAACAGGTTTAAACTGAAAGAGGGGAGATTTAGGTTGGGCATCAGGAAGAAATTCTTCCCAGTGGTCAGTGGTCGGGAGGCACTGGGACAGGTTGCCCAGAGAAGCTGTGGATGCCCCATCCATGGACATGTCCAAGGCCAGGCTGGATGAGGCTTGGAGCAACCTGGTCTAGTGGAAGGTGTCCCTGTCCATGACAGGGGGTTGGAACTGGATGATCTTTAAGGTCCATTCTGTGATTTTATGAAAGCATTATGGCTGCTGAAATACTGCACTGAAAAATAGGTGCAATACCATGAAGAGGTTTTTGTCTTGTTTTGGTTGATCATTGTTTGTTTTTCAGGGGGCAATGCATTGTTTTCCAGCCAAGTATCATTCAAATGGATGTGGGGAGAAACCCAGACACTTCTAGATGCCATTGGATGCCAACAAGGGCATGTCAATGTCAATGTCGTGTCATGATCATGTCAGGATCAAAGTCAGGTGTCTCCTCTCTGTCAGTTACCAAACACAACTCAATCAGGTTTACACACAACCAGAAGACATTAGTAAATCACTTTGGGAAAAAGGCCAGTGTACCTGCGCTATGATTCTTTAGAATCACTCAAAGCCCTGACTTTGCACAATGGCTTCATTAACCTACTCAATCCTATGACCTGGCCCTCAAAGTATTTCATGGTGACACTCCTGACAGTCATCTGTGGTGTCCACCGCCACACACACATGCAGAAAAACACATGCCCGCACAGCGGCAGTGGGTGTGAAAATTATGAAAACAAACTGCAAGCCTGACTTCAAGCTTTACGCCCGCTGAGGCTCCGTGCCATGTAGTAATAATATTTACAAGGCACATGGACTCCATCGGCCGGGCTGCCTCGCTCCGTTACCTGCCACACTGATGTACATTCTGCACGGTTGGACGCATGACGTTACCCTGCAGCTCAGGTCCTTGATTTATAGTGTCTGGTAACGTCTCCCCCGTGCTGAAATTAAAATGTCTGTGATTTTTGGATGCTGAAGGAACATTGCATTTGCTTTGACCTGTACATGAAGAAATGGCAATCAATCTTGAAACTGTTTTTTAAATGAAAGATCCTTCTCATCTCCTCCCTGTTTTTATGGTGGTATCTACCCCTCAGAGTTTTTCAGCATTAATTGAGCCAAAACCTCAATTTTTCAGACACTGAAAGTGAAGTGAAGCACTCAGTAAGATGACTAGATCAGAATCAACATGAGGTTATCCACAGGTGAAAAGCACCAAAGTAAAGGGCAGCTGAACAGAGGATTGGATGCACATAATTTGGGTCTTACTGACTGAGGACCAAGAGCTTTAGAGAAGATACCATCCTATCCTGAGCTAGGTTGTTAAGAAGGGGTAGATGAAATCCATGATTTTGAGGTGTTATCTTTTTCCATTGACAATCGAGTAACATAAATACATCATTGGCTTAGACTTTACATCAAACATGGAGATATGTAAAAGATGTTCCTAACCAACGCCTTGCATACCATTTAATTTGTTTAATGTCCTTAAGGGTTCACTGAAGTCCTTTGCGAAGACACATATGCATATAACCCAATCGTCTTCCTGAAATAAACCTTATTTAGCAAGGAAGAGCATAGCTTCGTAAAATTATGAAGTAATTCTACCCTTAAAGCTCTGTATGAAAAAAATAATAAATCTTCCATGAACTGACTTTACTGACTTTGGCCTGTAATTAACTGTCAGTTAGGTTTTCTTATTTTCCCATTTTGTGAACACAGTATATAAACACTAAATCTTGATTAGTGTATGGAAAAGGACCCTCCGCTCTCATTCTAAAGACTTCAGAAGACCTCGGCTTGTACAAAAATCTCAGCTCTAGCCTCAGATACTTGTCAGCTGAAGTTAAAATTGTCCTACTTTGTATTTTCTCTGCAAGCTTCAGAAATTATTTCTCCCTTACATCATATACCGTCTCTGTAACTCCTTTTTACTTAAAAAGTTATTTATACAAACCTTCCCAAACATGGAAGAAATCTCCATGCACTTTCTTTGCAAGTTTTCTTATCTGCCTCCAATGTCAAGTGATGCTCAAAGAGAGTGTCTATTTGCCATACAAGAAGTAGCATGTAGAAATTTAGTGGTGGGATAATGAAATAAAACTTCCTAAGAGGATCCTTCAATAGCTGTAAAATACTGGACAAGAATATTAATAGCACCAAATTATTTTACACAAAATTATTGTTTGAAATCTCTGAATCTGAGAGGAAGAATTAAGCTTCTCACGCCCCTCAAACCTTAGAAGAAGGAATCAGATGATGATTATTTTTGTGTACCATTTGGATGACTTTTGATATAATTTTTAGGTTTTTTTGCCTCCCAGCACTGATTTATGCCCTTTGTGCTCTGACTTCTGGATGTAGTTATTCTCTGTTAAATTGTGTTTTCCACTGCTAGGAACTGCTCACTGAGACCTGCACACTGACGACAAATTTCATGATAGAAGATTTCCTAAGCTGTCTGATTTGAAGTTCCAGTTCATATTCCTAAGCACTAGAAGATGACCTGTGTGTCTATCCATCCATTCATCTATCCATTCATATTAGAGATATACCTAATATTCAAGTTTAAGGAACTCTTTTCATACAATGGTTAAAATTTATTTTATTTTTCGGTGGTAGAATTCTTTTCTTCCTCCTGTATTTCATGTGTCCTAAGTTTTTTGAGGGTGTTTTTGTTATTTTGTTTTCCATCACACTACATACATTATTTATTGCAATATGACTTTATGGACCCTGAGTGCACTGTAATGATGATGGGGAAAATTACTTACAAGGGCAATAGTCGCAGTTGTGACTGCTAAGAAATATTCAAGATGGGCTTTTAGGAGCTTCGGCAGCCTGGGACACAGTGGTATAGCTTACCTGAAAGTCTGCTGTGGTATGTCTTTTTTATTGGTGATATTCTGAAACACTTCAAAAATGCATATTAACTCCCAGTGTAGTGCTTCATGACAAAGCTCTGTCCAGGAAAGGATTATGATCCAATCCAAAGACCCGTGCAAAGATTCCCACAGGCTTCTTTAGGCTTTCAAACTGTCCCCGGTGTCTGGCCTCTATTTAATGTATAAGGAGGCAGCAGCTCTAAAAATGATGTGAGTAGGAAGTCTCAGCTTGGATTGTACCAGGAAGCTTCTTCCAAATTAATTAGGGCTCAATAAATCCTTCGAGCTCAGCCTGAAGTAAGGCATGCTGGATAACCATGGTGCACAGATGTGGTCTTTCCAAGGTTTCTTTTCTTGCTCTGAGTTTGAGGCAACAGTAAAAACCTGCAACTCATGAACCCTAATGGCTCATTTCCTCCTGTAGGCTTTATCACAAAAGATTGTCAGGTGAGGGAAGAGAAAAACAAGCATCTGTCTTGCCTGTTTGTCCCTTGTTTGTATTCAAGAAACATACAGTTAGTTCTCCAAACCTGACGAAGATTTGGGAAGGTTTAGTAAATCTTTGCTTTCAGATATGTTTCAGTAAAGTGAAGGCAGAGGCTATCCATGGGAAGAATTTGGAGCCTTTTCCACCTGCTTTAGAAGGATCATGGAAGATCTTTCCCATTCCTGCCTGCAGTGCGGAATCCTCATTTTCCCCAAGAACAGCACTAACCCACTTTCAGCTTCAGTCACTGTCATGAATCAACCACTTTTACCAAACTGCTTATACTTCAAGTAGATAAGAGATAAATGCAATGGCAGGGACCTGCCCCAGGTCAAATATCAGGGTCAGACCCAACATCCAGTTTTCTATGGGCAGGGAGATTAACTCACTTTCCAAAGGACTAGGCAAAACAGAAGATTAATACCATGGAAAAACTGCTGCTTTGGACTATTCAGATTAAGAGCACACACTTCCTAGGCAGGGAGGGTGTTTCACAGCTGCGAGATACAGAAAAAGCCAAATGCAACTAAAAACTGTGCTTTCTCTGGTACAGCTGACTGCGCCCAGGAGACAGAAAAAGAGGGACAGAACATGCTAACCCAAGAGAAGAGACAAGCTGTACAACTTTAGGTACACTGCCTTCAGCTGACTGTGGATTTCACCACAAGTACACCTCCAAAGCCTTCTACTAAGCACCCCGACAAAAAGTCATTCATACTGAATTTCAGTTGCATCTCCAAGGGATGGTTGCTAGACCTTCTCAATAACACACTTCCAAACCTTTTTAACATGTCCTGTTCTTTCCACACACACATATTTTAAACAATATTTATGCCATACCTACCTGTGATTCATGATATCTCTGCTATTAGAAGGGATATATTATGTCCACATTATCTTTGCAGATAATCCATTTTGCTAACCTCTTTCAGGAGAACTGCACCGTTTTGTCTTAAACATCTCCTCCAGCTCACTTTCCATCTCCTCAGGAGAAAGGTCTAAGGAAGACATCTGCAACTGGATAGCTTGTGACTTGGGGAAGTCTGGATGGCAAGGTACCAAGCCAAACGACAGTATTCCTCACTCAGAAGGATGCTGTGAGACAAAGCAAGAACGCCCGAGGGGGACGTTTTCCTAGGGCCTGTAGTGACAGGACAAGGGGTAATGGATTTAAACTGAAAGAGGGGAGATTTAGATTGGGCATCAGGAAGAAAATCTTCCTGGAGAGGGTGGTGAAACACTGGGACAGGCTGCCCAGGGAAGCTGTGGATGCCCCATCCCTGGATGTCTTCAAGGCCAGGCTGGATGAGGCTTGGAGCAACCTGGTCTAGCACAGGGTGGCCCTGCCCATGGCAGGGGGGTTGGAACTAGATGATGTTTAAGGTCCCTCCTGACCCAAACCATTCTATTATTCTGTTAATGTTATTATTCAGATGCTGAGCACTTTTAAGGGAAGGGCCTGAAGTTGTTACATAATGGTTGTCATCTGAATTATTTAACATCTTCCAAGTGGAAAAAATTATGAACAGTGGTGTTTTTGATAGCCCTAGGAAGAGACGCTGGGGTCAGAGAAACCTGTGCCCATTTTCCTTTTCAGACCAAAGCTGCCAAATTGGATGGGTTCCTCGCTTGGTTTAGGTTGATGTGTCCTTACTGAAGGTAATAGGACAACCTCTGTTTGGTGCTAATTAGCACAACAAAACTGCAATCAGCGAGGTGAAATCTGAAAGAAAATTACCAACTTTCTAGCAAATTAAGTAGGAAAGATCTTCAGCAGCTGAAAATCATCACAGTCAGTTCTGTTAGATCATTTGGAATGCATGGGGCAATAGTCAATCCTGCTTTACATATCTCCCTTAACTAAGCTTCTGCAAAGCAGGTTTGCAGAAGGCTGTAATTCCACACTACTGTGTAGATACTGCTTGGCAAAGCTTTCCTGGAAGCTGCCTTTCTCAGCTACAGCCCTGAGCCATATCTCCATCACTTACCTTGTTGCCACCCCAATCACAAAATCTGTGCAACTGTCACTTTTAAATGCAAAGGAAGATGTGGGATGCAGGGGGATTTGTTGCTCAGTGGATGCAGATCGAAGCAATGAAGCCACTTCAGTTTTGAAGACGTACGGAACAGATTACACAAAGATATCTAATCTCACTCAAAACCTAACTGAGCACAAACCTGAGTATCCTGATCTTTGCTGGCCCAAAATTGAGCCAGGGACCAAACCAGATGATCTCCATAGGTCTTTCCAAAAGACTATCTCATGGTTCTGCTCTCTGATTTGGCCAAGAGACTTTTTCTGGATATGTGATAGCCAGATGTCTGCTGTTTGCATGGCTTTGCCTGATGTTGTGATGGGATCACAAGTGCAGTGCTTACACGTATGGGGACCATTTCAGGCTTGTGGAGATCTCCTTTTCCTGTTAATCACTCTGGAACCAGCAAAGGGAAGTCTAAAGGCCAAATCTTTAACTGCCATAAGCTGCTATGGCTTTACTGACTTCAACAGAGCTTTGCTAGTTTGCAGCAGCTGGAGATGCGGCCCCTGTCAATGGGATTTTTCATGGGGAGCTGGTACTTAATGCTGGCCATTTGAAAGCAGTGTGTGAGCATTTTGGGTAGACTGGTTACAAAGATGAAATATATTGTTTTAATATACATTTTAAACATGCTGGTAATTGCTTTTCTTTAAAAACAAAACAGAAAAAAATAATGGTAAGTGGAAATCCATTTTGCCATGTAATAGTAATACACTGTGTATTATTACTATCCTGCTATTCCACGGGGAAAGTAAATGCCAATAAAAAGGATTATAAAGCAACATGCATTTTCAATTAGGGCCTACAGTGCTGCTCAAAGCAAGCCTTGGCAAACATCTAGCTGATGGGATACAGCTCACAGCAAGTCCTGGACACACACTGAGCAGGAGGGGAGAGACAAAGGGACCCCTCCATTGCCTTACAGCATGCCTGGCCAAGCACATGGTGAGAGCTCCTCCTGACCATCCAGGCAAGGAGCCAGGCACCAGGAGGGCAGAGCAAAGGCCAAGAGGGGCTGTGACTCCAGTATCTCGTGGTCAGGGGAACGCAGGGATGGGAAGGAGGGCTGGTGGGCTGAGATGGATTGCTTCCCAGGGAATGAAGAGGCAGACAGGGGCCATCTGTGTCATATTAAATCTCCTGGCCCTGGCCAGAGGTTGTGCAAGTAGGAGACAACCCTTCTTCAAGCAGGCTGGATTTATCTGTAAATAAACCAATGTATGCCCGTGTACACTCACAGTCATTGTATGTCATGTCTTACAGCTACACAAGCACAGTTTACACACGCTATGCACATGTGTTAAGCTATATACTGCAGTGTATCTATATGTACAAGACATACATGTATGCACATTATATAGTATATACTTATATGCATGCATCCTTGCTTCTCAGTCTAGACACACAGCCTTTAATTATGTAGAGAGTTCAAGAAATCTGTAAAGGGTTTATATATATTTACGTGACTCCAGACACAGAAAGAACAAAACAGGAAAAGGGAGTTGTAATATAGGAGATGGGACCATAAGGAAGAGAGACAAGTGCTTACAAATAGATGGGCCAGGGAAGATGTTATACCTAAGAAATTAGCTGTTCTGCTCCTAATACACCCACTTTCCAATTAAATTAAAGTAAATCTTACTCTTTTTCCTCTAGGAATGGTGAACTGTTCTCATTGCTATCTGGGACAGGATTTGACAGCTTACTTCAGGAATGGGCGTGAAGTTGCCCAGATGTGTCTGTTGAAGGAACCATTTTCCTGGTGATGACAGCAGTCTGGCAAGATGCCTGATAAAAATCTGAGGGGAAAATTTTTTCCCCCCTCTTTCAAATAAAAAAAAAAGGGGAAAAGAGAAACCTGTATGCATCAAGCACACATATATGAGGAATCTCCCTTTTTTTTCTTTTTTCCCCAGGTAAAACCACTGGCATCCTCAAAAAATACAGGAAATCTTAACACTGCCCTCCCCAGAGCCTCATCCATCAATCAAGTCTTTCCTTTGGCCCCAGAATGTTCAATCTCTCTCTCTCTCTTCCTCAATTTGTTTTATCTTGTACAGGAACCCAAGGCCATGTTTAATATGTTTGGGTTTTATATTGACAATGTAAAGGTCAACATTTAAGTTAGGTTACGTGATCAGATCAGTCCCCTGTGACTAACCACAGAGCAAAATAATTCCCATTTAACTGTCCTCTTCTCCCACCCCTATCCTTCTGAACAGTGAAGACCTATTATTTCTTCCCTCTCTCTGCCTTGGAATTACTTCAGGGCTAATCTCAGGTTTATATGAAACTGGGATCAAATTTTCACAAACACTTAACCAAGACTTCCATCATAAAAGATTAAGGCATTTGGGAATGAAGAAGACTTTTTTTTTTTAATGCTGTTGCAAGGCAGAAAAGATGCAAAAGGATTCTCAGCAGGAGTTACTTACTGGCCTATTTCACATTTTTATGCAGCAAATATTCCTTGTGAGTATTGACTTTCAGCAGTGAAATCCATTAGGGCCTAGAGGGCCAAAAAGTGACTGAGCTCCCTGGTGTTGTAAGGAGGAGATAGGAATAAATGTAATCTCAGGGAGCAGCTTCATATTCAATTAGAAACATTTCTGATTTTGGAGATGTCAAACTGAATTACTGCTGTGCATGGCTATACACTGGAAGGTAGCAGGCTAAATATTAGCCTGGAAGAGAAGGACCAGGGAATAATGGCGAGTGCCAAGTTGAGCACGAAGTAGGAAGAAATCTGAGTGCCACCAGTTCACTCCCAGTATAAATATGGCAAACCACATAATAATGGAACACATTAGAAAGTGCATGCCCCATCTACCAAAAGTAGTAATTATTCCGTACTCAGTGCTGTCAAGTCTGCATCTGTAGCACTGCACTCAGCTTTGGGTACAGAACTCAGGATGGATTTGGAAGTGTGTATTACAGGGCTCCCAATATGCCATCAGCACGTGTCCTATGAAAAGACCTCAGTGGAGGTCAGCTTGCATGCAAACAGCTTCCTACAGTGCTTTGAGTGGCAGCTAGAAAAAAAAAAAAGGAATTAAAACTCTTCCTAATCATGTTACCTGACACAAAGGGCAGTGGTTTTGGTTTGAGAGATCTAGACTGGACATTAAGAAAAAAAAATTTCAGTGTAGTTCAACACGGGAGCAGGCTATCCAGAGCTCTGATACACACATCCTTGGAGGTTTGCGAGCCATGGCTATGCAAAGCCATGTCTGACCTGATCTACGGTTGGCTGTATTGCTGTCTCAGCTGCATTTTGGACAAGGAGGCCTCTCGTTGTCTCTTCCAAACAGCTTTTCCATGATTCTTTGATTTTAATAGCATCAGATTTCTCAGAAAGTGCCCTCCCCAAAAGCATACTTTTAACCTCCCTCAGGGGCCTTCTGAAATCTAGAATGTGGTAAAAGTAACAGGATGGCTTGTTTCTTTAACTAACTTACACCATGGCCTATCATGGTTTAGTTTTCACTGTGTAACTGGAGATTTGGCTTTCATCCTGTGCAGTTAAGACAAAATACCAGCACCCATGCAGGGCTACCAGGATGTGTTAGGAGGGAGAAGGCATGTGAAGTGTGCTCAGTGCTAGTCGATGTCTCTGGGAGTTTCTGGCCACCTTTGACTACCCACTTCAAAGGGTCAGTCACTCATTTATAGCTGAGCCAGCTGAGGACATCTTTGGAAGAAGTTCTGTGCAAGAATAGGCACCCCCGGATCTATAACAAAATGTTTTAATTGCTGTGCCAGCCAAACCTCTGTATGTAAGTATGGTCTGTTATGCCTCTAAAGAAAGATGGAGATCAGAACTTCTAAGCAGCAATTTTTACTTTAATCAAACAAAAAAACCCAACTCTCAGAATACCCTCCAAACAGTTGAATATTTTATCTTCAGATACCATATCCTTAAAACTAGCTTTGGCAGCTTAGCAGTTATGCATATGCTGAGCTATCATGGTGAAAAAACATCTTGATTCAACAAGGTACTTAACCAAAATAAATTATCTGGATGCTATGAACCCCAAGTTTGCCGATACCACTGAAGCCAGGATTTCCTTCTTAACCTTAGGTGCCTAGTGCCATTTGAATACTCTATATCATGTCTATATGGAGTTGATAGATAAGACCTAAAGCTCTGTGGTCCTGTGCCCTTCTGGAGCTGGCATCCAAAATGGCACTAGATACTTATCTTTGAGCAACAGAACTGAGCTCCTACTGCATCGGTAGACTCACACATGTAGGCTTCTGCATCTGGAGCTGAATTCCACCTGAAACGGGTTGCTGAGATGGAGCCAAGAGTTCAAAAAAATCAACGTAATTGTTAAATAGCTGCTTTTGTTATTTTCAGTCCAGATTATTGTCCCTGGTTGGAAAATATTTTCTGAGAGAAGTCACAACAGGGGAAAATTATAACTGCAAGCAATGACCTTTGTATGTATGAAGTATAAAACCACAGCGAACTGTCAGAAGGTAACCTTGGAGTTTTACCCCAAATTTTTGCATCCAGTCCTAGCCTTGGGGTTAAGGTGTGGAGTATTTTTAGGAAAGACATCCAATAGAAAGGGAAATATTGTTATTGACCGTAGAAGCCTATCACGTGGCATCATGCAGTGAGTGGATATCTGAAAGAAATGAGCAATAAAATATTTCCATGAAATAGTCCACTGTTGGAAGAAGGACAGTGGACTACAAAGGGTAATTATTCCCATCCTTATGTTCCTAAATACTTTGACTAATTGGGAAGGAATTGGGAAGGAAGCGGGAAGGAAGCTACATCGCCCAGGGAATGGTGGAAAGGACTGGAAAGCTCAAGAACTGGGATTTATGCCCTGAGTTGTACAAACTCTAAGTCAGTTCCATGAAGTACCCAAATATCACCATCTTTAAAATCTAGAAATAGGAACATTCTCTTAGTTATTTATGCCTCATCTGCCCTGAGTTGTACAAACTAAGTCAGTTCCATGAAGTACCCAAATATCACCATCTTTAAAATCTAGAAATAGGAACATTCTCTTAGTTAAGGGAATCAAAGAGGTAAAGAGATGTGGGTCTGAAATTCAGCACACTGAGGCTAATGGCTTCTTTATGTGAATATCTGCAAGCAGCTGTTCAGGCTGTATAATACTGAAATTTTATTAATGTCTATGAAACATATCACAAAAGTTACTGCATTATATTAACTGCCTCTCAGATGAAATTTAAATGAGAAGATGTGAGAGCTGTTGAGGAGTAAAAGTCTCTGCGGACAGGGTGTGCCCCCTTCAGCTGTGAGGCATATAACACTGGATTTCATCCACTATTCCCTGCTACAGAACATGCTGCTTTATCCTAAGTGGTGGGGAGAGAAAGATTTGTTGACTATAAATTGAACAAAAAGAGGTGCATTCAACAGCCCATTACTCTATCGCTGTAATAGGACTGGAGGATACAGAGAAGGATTAAGCATTCTGAGAGAGAAACATAAAACAATATGAAACACATAGAATAACAAAGCAAAAAAAAAAAAGGAAAATAGGAAAAAAAAAGAAACAACCTTTCAGATCATGCACAGAATAATTCAAAGCAAATGTGAAGCCATTCTCTTCAGCAAGACAACCACAGTAGGTCACACGAGTGCTTGTGCTTTTTATTTTTGGGAGTTTTTTTAATACACAACATTAAGCCAGTGGTCCTGGACAGTATCGGTCGGAAATATCTCTTGAATGACTGTGCTTGCCAACTGGCTGTTTTGTATTTATTTTGTAATTATTCTGATTATTTGATATATGTGTTCTGTGTTTCTTTCCCCCCCTACCAGGAAAATAGAAGCATCAGATCCCCATACGTTTCTCATCTTTGCGATCAAACGCATTCGTGGAAAATATGGTTTGCTGAATTGCTGTGGGCAGGACTCATACATACTTTTGTAATGCCGGATGTTTGGAGAAAGGTTTTAAGTATACACTCAAGCCTCCACATTTTTTGTGAATAAACCATACCCTGGCTACAGAGACACCTGACTGGTCCTAAGTAGGCCAGCTCAGCTTTGGCAAGGCGTTTTAGCGCAGAATATAGCTTTACACACTCTGTAACCCACTGCAAGTTGGCATTTTACTGCAGAAAGAAGCAATTCTGTCTCCCCCCACCAACGGCTGCTCCCGCTCCCTTCTGCCAGCCCAAACATTTATATATCTGCGAGGTGGAATGAGAGACGAGGCTGAAACTAAAGCTGAAGAAAAAAAATACGTCTTGACCCAGATTGGGTCCCTGATCGGGCCCAGGGTTCTTCTGCACAAGAATTTGCACGGGATTTGTCTCACAAATTTCAAAGATGCAGGAAACTATTTCAGGAGAGTGAAACCAGTGCACAGACCATTTGTCCCTCTTCCTTGGCCTTTGACATATGGCTGCAATGTGCTTATGGTACATCCAGAATCGCTTCTGGTATTCTGTTAGGGACCACAGTCTGTTTATATCTGCATCTCTTCCTCTACCCACAGTGCCAAACTGCATAGCTACATCTTAGGATACCCAAGGAACAGGTATTATCTAGAGAGAAGGAAGACCATAATGAGAATACTGGAGGCTAACTGATCAGTTCATGACATGTAGCATCAATTCAAGCCTTTGAGGTATTTAATTTCGATTTCCTTGTGCTCAAGGCTAGCAAAGGGTCATTATTCTTACCGGGACAACACAGAAACTGCTTTAAAATGCACCAGGAAAAGTCTCCTATCTCTTTGCTACCAAGTGGGAGGAGGAGAGAACGTTTTCTGTATCATGGTATATCAAATCTAGCCCAGTCAAGCACGTAAGGAATTTAATTATTTCACTTTGAACTCAGTTCCTTCAGAAAATACAATACAGAAAGCTTACAAAGCATGGTAACATCTTGCAAAGTCTGGAATACAGATAGACCACAGTTAATAGGCATAAAGAAGGAAAACACAGAAGCAGAAAGAGAAAGAAGATAAACCAAGTGAATCCAAACATAGCTCAGACTTTTTCTATTTGTATTTTGTCTTACACACACACATTTTGCAGATCTGTTTGTTGCCTCGCTGAGTATTTCCAATGGTATTCAGCCTACTGAGCAAGTATGTTTTGGGATTCGCTTCAAAGCAAATTGAGCACTACATAGGAAAGAAAAAGAAAAGGACATTCAGATACAATGCCTGCAGCTAGAGCTTGAGTTCACAGAATGAAATCAGAGGGTTTTCCAGCTGAAAACTCCCCTTCTCACCTTTCCTGAACCCTTCCTACCTTTCTCATTCCCTGTTTTTCAATGCCTTGCAGGTTATTTTCATACTTTCCATGCTACCTCAGAACTCAGGGCAGAGTTATATACCACCATCATTTCCCCTGCCATTCCTCTCCTTCCTCCGCTTCAAACCATTGTGGTCTCCTTTGTATTCTTGTGTGAAAATCAACAAAAACAGGGAGCTTTGATTCTCTCCCAGTCCTGACTGTGATCCCAAAATTAACAGGAAAAAGGAATGAAACACAGAGTCAAGAAGGGTTTTAATTCTTATGCCTGGCATTTCTTTTTTCTTTCTTCTATTCAAAAGGAGAATTGAGTGGAAAAGGGAGGAAGAAACTTAGTGAAAAGACAGCGACAATAACCATCTAAATAGTCACAGTAGATCATCCATAACCAAGCTTTCCTGGAGCATATGGAAACACATGCCTGCATTTTCACTGCCTTCTCTAGCAAAAACCCAGTGAGAACATGAATCCATGTGTTGCAGCTCTTGCTCAGGCAGAAAGGAGAAAGTTTATTTATGTTTTGCTACATAAAATTTTATCTGTCCCTTGCATGTGTTTTCTGCCTGGCAAAAGGTCCTGGGATTTTTAACCTCCTTGAAGGAGGTAGGTCCCAAGCCAAGATACAACCACAGGACAAATAATGATTCTTTCTAAGAGGTATCCTTAGAGAGAGGTTAACAAAACACACTGGGCACCAGAAAGAGTGGATAGTTTTAAAAATAAGTAAAACATACAGCAGGAGTAGGAAAAGTTTTAGCTAAGAGATCCATAAAAATTGGGGCGGAGGGAGAATCATACATACATCTACACACATGCCTGCATGTGTATGTGGAAGAAATATAAGATGGCACTGAAACAACTTCTCCAGCTGTCAGGAAAGGTCACTGGCAGAAATAAGACTAGAAGCTTGGTCACTTTATTTTCTAGCTAACAGACAATGCATTAGAAAATTGCAGCTAACAGCAGATTTTTGCACAATCATCATGAGAATGGGCAAATTTGAAGCACTTGACAGTGAGAAATTAAAGATTTTTTTTAATATTTGTAATTTTTGTAAGGTATTGAGCCAAAATCCTGGCTCAAACAGGCTCAGAGAACTGATGTTTAAAAAAGTATCCCCTCTTTGGTTTGGGTTGAAGGGACCTTAAAGACCATCCAGTTCCAACCCCACTGCCATGGGTAGGGACACCTTCCACTAGACCAGGTTGCTCAAAGCCTCGTCCAGACTCAAATGGTGTGAAAACCATACTGTGAGTCTATGATTCCTTCTCTCTGTTCTTGTCTAGGTGTATACACCAGTTATATTGGATTGATCTACATTCGTGATGACTCCACCTTCAAGAGCAGTCTCTCACCCTTTCCCACAATTGCAGGAAATTTTCTAATTGCTAATGAGAAACAAATAAATAAATAAATAAAATCGATGTTTAGAGGGACACAGTATTTGTTTAATAGTCTTTACCTGAATACAAAACATCAATTGTCAGGTGCTGGCCAATTCACCACTTTGAAAAGTCCTGGCAGACATCCCACCATGGTGTGAGCAAAGATGGGAATAAAATGTCACCTTTAATATCCCTTCTGGGGACACATTCTGTGGCTCAGGGACCATTTGCTGTCTCAGGAGGCCATTACCAATCTTGCATCTCTGGGATATACCCTCCATTCTTTCAATCTTCACTTGCCATCCACAGGGAATAGCAAAGAGGAAACCATGATTTTGGCCCTTTCTCCTCCGTGGTTTCAGAAAGCAGCAAGTGAATTGATCTTGAGTATTAGAAAACATGAATGTATTTGTCATCATCTTGTATACTTCCTGATGCAATACAAAAGCATCCACAAACAGAACCTCCTGTGTTCACTTAAGCATCCCAGAGTCAGGACACCTGATTGAGCCTACCTGGATTTGTGGGAGACTGGAAAACCAGATGGAAATTTCACAGGAACAAAATCTTATTGAATTTCAGGTAGTATCTCTACTTCCTTAAGAGAATGAGACTGACAAGACTATTACGCAACAATATCAGCAATTATTTCTGTATTTAGTCTCAATCCAAGCAAGAAATAGAACATTCCAGCAAAATCCAGTATAATCTCCATATTAAAAAATTACTAAATAAAACTTTTTCTTGGTCAGAAAAAAGGCTGTTGGTGATCTGTGATTTTTTTTTTTCCCCCAAGGAGTTTCAAGGAGTTTTATTCTAGTTTCAATCAAGCCAGAAGAATATATAAATTTTTAAAGATAATCATTTTGTAATGTACTCAGAACTTGGTGGAAGCTGCTGGTAATTGAAAATAGTCAAAAAGTTTTACTAAACTGCTCAAAATTTAGATCAGCATGATATGGAAAGAATAGTGATTTCTACTCTTCTTTCTCTTCCAGTCAGCAAAATGGAATAAAAATATGTTGCAAAATAAGAAAATGTCACATGTCAGGTACAGTCATTGTGAACATTCATGTGGGTGTCTTCCTCACTCTAGGCATCTCTCTAACATGAATGTCTATAGAACTAAGCTTTTAATCTCCTTTTCTAGTTAATGATGAGTTATAAGCTCCTGAGGATCGATACATTTGATTTGCCATCGTTTTCAACTGCACCATCTGAAGGAACCTGACACTTTCATTAACAAGGATCTAGGGAGGGTAGTTCCCTAATTAAATGCTTGCAGCTTATACTATTAATTATTCCATCACTGCTTGCCTACCTAGGCTTCAAAATTTTCAGCAGTGATTTTTTGAATAGTTTGTCTTTTCTGAAACTTTCTTGCTTTGCTTTTAGTATTGCTATTTTTTAGAGTTTTATTTTGATTCAGGTAAGTTGACTGTAAATGGGATGGGAGGAGGACTATAAAGAGAACACCCCCTATGCTTTATCCAAAGCTAACTTGGAGATGCTGACTCTGCAATCAGATTCCTATCCCCTCTGTTATTTCTGTTGCATTCAATCCTTAATTCACCGAAGTGTGTGCTAAAATGGTTGCAAAGTTACTTTTTGGGTAACAAGCTAGGTTTAAAGAAAATCCCATTGCTCGCCTGGGTCAATCTCCTGGTTCTTCATTTCTTGCTTGGTAGCTCAGGGCATGGCTTCTCTTGTCTACCCAGTACAGTGGACCTTTGGTTGGATTGAGCTAACAGAAGTTGAGCCATGGGTACATAATACCTCAACCTCAGAGGCTACAGCTTCTCCCCTTGGGTCTGGCAAGTAATGCCTGCCCGATGGTTCTGCCTCATATGCTTCCTAGAATGAATTTTCCAAATGAAGTGTGGTCAGTCTGCTCATGGCCATAAGCATCCTGCTTTGGCCTGATGCATTCCCTGCAAAACGTGGCCATTGATTTGGCAAGCTCTTTCTCCGACCTCTGAGACAGTTTATCATGGCAAGGCAATGTGCTGCACTGAGGGTGTTTCTATTTAAAACCGTTCTGAGCTAAAAGGAGTTGAGGGAAATCAGAAGGAGAAGGAAGGGGAGGGGGGAGAGAAGGGAAAAAAAAAAAAGGAAGGAGGACTGGTGAGAGATGTTGTAGCCTGTTTCCACGACACATGAAGTGTGTGGCATGTGATATAAATACCATGACCTGGTACCACACTGACAATTGCACTTCTGGAGCAGTGGAAATAGTAGCTCAAATCAACATTGTAAGTGGAGATTAGGGGACTGTGACAATTTCCCTTGGCTACCTCCTTACCCTAAGCTTTTCAGCAGACCTGCTGGGTTTTAAATATACATTATGGTTCCCATGACCTGCAGATAACCCAAAAGAAGGCATCAGCATGTCAGGGCATGCACAGATAGGGGAGCATTTCATTTTCTAAGTAAGCCAAAGAGCTCTGTGGGGCAGTTCAGGGAACCCCTCTGCCATCCTAACCCCTTGTGCTCCCTAAAACAGAGGGCAGCAAAAAGTGAATCAAGTCTTACAGGCTCTTCTTGGAACAGAGAAGGATTATAGCAATACGATAAAAAAATACATTAATTACCCACGACAGAAGAGAGGTGCATATTGCTTATGGTTTCACTTGCCACATAGCAGGTCAGAAAGCCCTTAAAATATCCCAAATGAGCATTTTAAACATTGCTGCTATTGCCTGAGAGTTGTGAGCTGGGAACTTGCTCTGCAGTCAGGCTGAAAAACTCCTTCTGTATTATGAACACATTGAGAAGCTGACGGTCCTTCAGGATTCGAGTGTCTGTCTGCACATGCTGTTGGTATTGCACTGGTTTGTGGACCACAGTCCACAGCAACCGAAATGCTGTGTCACTGCTAAAGCCAGGATGCATTTATTTCAGATTATCCCTTTGATTTAAAGTCCAAAAGAGAATAAAAGCTTGTGTGTTCCAACCTTTTCTGCTGAGCGGGAACGGTGACAGAGCTACAGTTGTGGAAAGTGTGTTGACTGTTTATGACATTTTTGACATTTATGTTTTTACTGGGGACATGGTTTCCATTTTGTAAGTGAAATCTACAACCTAAAAACATGTCAGTATTGGATTTCTTCACTGATAATTTTAGAAATGGATCTCAGATCTCTATTCAGGGATGTCTGTCTTTTCTGAGTGTCTGAAATCATGTTATAATCAATGTGTGTCTTGATTGAGCTGCCTTAGCATAGACAGCTGGTTCCCTTTCAGGCAGAGTAGGGTATCCCACCTGGTCTCCAATTGCTGCTTCAGAAGGGACAGACATCTTCTATAGCTCCCAGGTACTCCTGGTATGTAACTGTATAAATGTCTCAGAAATCACAAGAGAGCAACCCACTCACCCAAGTGTAGGTATCAGCTTTCGGGTGAGATGAATCCTCTGACCATACAGAGCAGTGTCAGGATTTAATTGCACAAAACCAGGTACCAGGCTCCATCAGAAGTACTGCGGGGATATCCCAGACATTCAGACAGGTCTGGCACATTTGACGAGGGGTCTGGACAAGAGCTGTACTTTGTCTTCTCAAATGGCATTGGCTGTGTTCATGTACTGGGCTGAGCTCCATTACCTACAGGCTCTGAGCTTAGACACCCAGCGCAGAACTAGAAAGCTCCTACACCTGGACACCTAAATTAAGCTGTCTTGATCTGCTGTCTGCATCCAGACACACAGCATTAGGTGAGAGGATTTCCAGAACAATTAACGCCCAGATAACAAAACTAAAGCGTGATTTGGGTGCCCAGAAAAATAATCTGGTAACCTTTGTGTTGTCCCAGTGTATTGAAGACGATGCAGAGAGATGACAGATGTACCACGAGGCCAAGCAATCAGTGCAGCTATGGAAGGATAGGTGAGATACCTAGGTTGTCTCACAAGCTAATGGCTAATGACCAGAGTCACCTCACAGGCATATTCAAATATTTTAGATCAGGTATTTGTCTGTGTTGGCCTTTTTTTGTGCTGAGCATCATGAATTAAAAGCATTAAAATTCAGGGAGTTTCCTCAGAAACAGCATGGAGGGAGCTTATAGGTAAAAAGATTGATGGAAACTAATCTTTTCAAGACGCAGCTGGACCTAACTTGCATTGATGGCAGTGAAAAAGAAAGGGCTGTATATATCTTAAGACTAACACCTAAAAGGAAGGAATTTTGCTTGCACCTCCCAAGTGTCTTGCCTGAAGCTGGGATTGGCCATGCTCAAGCAATGTGCTTAATGCTTTGGCATAAAATCTCCTCCACCTGCGTCTGCTTTAAACTCTGCTTCATTCTGTCTTATTACCAGCTTAATAAAAATAATATTAATGTCTTTATTTCATTCTGCAGGGTTTGGGATTATTAGACTGGCAGCCAACCAAGGTCTTTGCCGTAAATTACAATATGAAAGTTATGTGCAAATGATATCTTACTCCTTGGGTTACAAGTAAAAGGAGTTTTCATAAGCATACAAGGGAAATAACTGTGCTTTTTAAATAAAAGAGGTTAACTAAAGTGCTACCTTTTGGTGAACCAGAACTGCCCAGTAGAACTAGCTTTTTTGATTATTTTGTTTTATTTTTTCTTCTGGTTAGGAGTTGTAAAATATTCTGCTATCACAACATACATGCCAGTGTGAGTCCAGTGATTGTGGTAACTCTGGTGGGTTTTTTGGTAGAGGCTCCCATATTTAGTGTTTTATTTCCTGAACTCCCAGCTACGCAAGTCATGTGATTGTGTGAGACTCAGACTGTTATTTTTTTCAAAGATTGTATTTCTCCTTTGCAGGAGTAAAGGTACACTTTCAAGTGTTATTTCCTGAAGACTCTAAAATGAAAAGTCAAAAGGGATGCTATTATTACTAGTGATTTCATTATTTTTCTATTGATCCTTAGTTTTTTAGCATCTGACTCATTTTTGAAAGCAGGGGAGTGCACAACAAGGTCAATGTAACGCCCAGACCCTGCACCAACCACACCTGAGTTCAGCCAAGCAAATACTTTTGAATTATGTTCCCATTTCTCAAAATCTTCACTAGCAATTGGTCATATCAAACCATGCTGCATATTTTTGCTGTGAATGTTCTGTCTGTTGAGGTTTCTGACCTCTGAATTTCACGCTTTCATTTCCAATACTAATGACCTGGACTTGAACTACTGGATTTTTAGTCTAAAAATAACTGAGGTAGTGACACTCAAGTTATCAAGAAAAATTGTTCCATTTCCGCTGACTCTTGCACTCAGGTTAAGAACATGGGGCTCAGCCTTCGGTGCTATGATCAATGGACTCATTCCATATACACTCTGAGTGTGTTGCAGGTCTGTGTGCTGACACATCAAGCAGTTGAGTTATATATTCTGCTTTAAAAGCATAAGCTCAAGCTGCAGTACTGTTTTGCTTTCAGCTTTGGAAATGACTGGGTCTGTCAAAAAGGTTGCTTTCCATTAGCATCTTGTTGGTTTAGATCACTTGTTGAAAAGTATTGAGCCTTGATTCTTCAGAAAGGCTAGAGTTCTGCCAATGGCTTGTTTAAATTACCAGGGACTTGTGTTACTGATTTCAACGAGGGCAAAACTGGTGCAATGAAAACTAAATCTATTAATCTCCCACATTCACCTCCTCAAGAAAGTTATAGCGGCAGACTAAAGAGTCTATAAAAGCTTTTGAAAGAACCTCAAGCATAAATACACTCAAGTGTCAAAGCTGCAATTCCCTGAATGAGAAACAGAGCAGACCCCTTCATTTGCAGAAGGTGCCTGTCTGAAGAAGCCCTCTGAAGTGGTTGGCTTCCTCTCCGGAGTTGATTAGTGCCTTTTCTAACTTCTGTTTGCAATGAACATAATGTACGTTCCCTGGCTGCCGCCCTCTCATTACCAACCAGGGGTTAAGGAAAATGAAAAAAAAAAGAAAAACCAAAGCAAAAAAAACATTGTTTTGAATCAATTTCCTTTTGTTAAGACTTCCTTAAATATTATCGTTAGTTGTTGTTTATTTTACTAGGATTGGTAGGGGCAATTGTGGTCACACCTCCGACTGCTGGCATAACAGACCAGAGAATCCCCGCCTGCGATTACTGGATCCTGCTCAAATGCCTGCAATACAGACTGAAACAAATATTTTATTTTATAGTTTCTGACTCTGTTGATCCTCCTGAAAAGCTGTGACCTTAGCTGAATACAGCTGCTGGCCTCAACTGTGCTAGCACTTAGGATCACTGGGAATACATCTGCAAACAAGCAAGTTGTGCAGTGCTTTCTACTCAGGATTGAACCAAACACTGTCCAAAGGCTTTATCCTGCCTGTTCCCAAAGTCACCCAAGTCCTCACCTGAGTAAGCCCTCTATTTACAGTACAAGAACTGGGACTGAGAGAATATGTATAACTGAGACTGTCTTAGAAATATCCATAGGGCAGGGACTAGATGGACAGGCTTGAACTGCCCTAGTTCCTTAATGTGAAGTTACCTTGACTGTATCAAATAACGGCATTTCCCACTGTCTGGAATCAAGGATGATTACCCTATTTTCTTGCTAAAATTTCAGCTCTCTGGAACTACTGTATTTTCTTGCTAACACTTCTTTGTGTTTCTTAAACACAGTTAGGAAAGTGATTTCCCAACTGTGGCCAGTCTTGTTCAATTGAAAATTATGTTTAATTTTTTGTTTAGCATCTACCATTTGTACAGATAACAGTAACAAAAAATACAAAAATAACAAAAGTGAGTTATAAAATCATGTACTTAATCTAACTAGCTAACAGCCATTCATTACGTATCTCCTAATCCACTAGCAGTTTATTTAAGAGATACAGAAGTAATTCCAGCTGCTGGAACACTCTCACAAAGCAGGATACTTAGAAGGAAAGGGAGGGATTTAGCTACAAAGTCACAGACGTAAATTCAGGGTTTCTAACAGACAGAGGAGTTGGGGCATGAATTTGGTGTCTGAGTTCCCACTACTTAGTTTAGCATTCAGCTGCTGTGTTAGGCACTGTTGGGTCCCTCTTGGCTGGTGAAGCATCTTAGACTCATCTGAGTTGGAGAACATCTTGAAAGAGGTGCCTAGTCCAAAATCCTGCCTCGAGCAGAACACAACACCAGACTCAGAGAAGGTTGTTCATTGTTTTGTCCAGTCAGGTTTTCAAAAGCACTGAGGAGATTTCAACACCCCTATAGGCAACTAATTTTTTTAGTGCTTAATAATCCTTACAATGTGATGTTTTCTTTTCTTTTTTTCCCCTCCTCCTTCTACTGAGCCATAACCTTTATTGTTTCTATTTATTACTAATGTCTCCAAATCTTCCACTGCGTGCCTCAGAAAGGAGCCTGGTGTCATACCTTTCGTTCGGAATAGGAACGCAAGAAGATTCGCAACTGTGTGAATGTGTTGAACATTTTCCTGATACAAAGACATCATCTTCCCATCTTTCCCTCCATGAGCAATGAATCACTTCTGCTCACTGCTCCATGCAAGGACATGCATGGAAAGATTCAGGCTCAGCCCGTGGTCTGATGGACACCTCGGAAATGGTTTAGGATGACATTTTTGTTAGGACACTGACTGAACAGTCTCTTTGGGTTTACTGTCCTCCAGATAACATGTGATGGCACTCCAGAGGTCTGTTTTCTGCACAGATACATAACCAGTCTAGCACAGCAGCATGGGTGATCTTCAGACTTCTTGGAGGGTCCTACAGGGCTTACTCTGTGTGGTGGATTAAGGAATGTGACCCTAAGGAGCTCCTTGGGAGTGCTGTACAGGCAGTCTTATATATTGAGATGCAGCCTCTGAGCCCAAGATATATCTGGGCTGACAGCCAGCACACAGGTCAAGAAGCTTGGTGTGCTTAAAGCCACTCAGATGCTTAAATTTCAGCTAGGAGTGAAGACACAGTCAATCTGCCATTTTTTTTTTCTGAAACATTTTCTTGTCTTTACCTCATAAATCTAACCAGCAGACCTTGGCTCTCTGGAGCTCTGAGCATTTGTAATAGCGAACCCTGAAAGCATGCAACACTTTTGCCTAAGGGCTTACAGCAGCAAGTAGCTGCAGCAATGGTCAGCCACAGGGTGGGAGAGAGAATGGTCCAGGAAAATGACAGTGTTTAATCTATCTGATTAATGCTAAGGTATTTTCTTTGTATCACACAGAGGTAAGATGTCAAGGAATAGCATGATTTCACTGAGACAGCAGTTTTTCCAGCTGAAAGCTAACTGACCTGAAGAACTGATGCCATGCATGAATGGGGGGATGATTGGAGTGAGCAGGGGAACAAGGGCCTCAGGCACGATCAGGGGAGGAAGCAAAGAGTAAATAAATGTCTGGGCATGCACGACAGCAGCCAGCGTCAGTGGTCAAGGGCACAGGAGAAGCAGCTGTGGAGGATCAGAAAGAAGGCAATGCCCTCACAACCACAAAGGAAGGACAGTGTTAGAGCCAGATGGGGAAAAGCTTGTGGTTTATCCCTTTGGGGTCTTGTGATGACAGGGATTTAAATATCAAACTTCATTATTTTCTTCAGTTAGTAAGAGTGTAAAACCAGCCATGACACAGAATCAAATCAACATCTAGGGTGACTGGGCAGATCCAAGCACCAGCGCAGCAGTGTCCATTTACCACAACTGGGAATCTGGATAGCTGACCATTACTGCACCTGAGTTACATTGCCAGAAAAAACTGTGCTATTCCCCCTAACAAAGCTATAGGTATTTCCTCAGATGATCATCTCCTCTCTTTATTGTAAAAGACTTGTAAAGATTTACCCTTGATAAGAATCTGAGTTTGCTCTGGCCGTGCTGACATACAGAGCATAAGTGACTCATGATTTACTATCTTGATTTACACCTGCTGTGGGTCCTGCCCATCCTTTCATGGGGCATGGAGACTTCTGCCCTTCGAGGCAATCAGTGATATTTCATCGTCCATAGAAGGGGGCATGTGAGACAGTAGTCAATCCATCCAAGTTAGTAGAGGCCTCAGCAGCAGAAAATAGTCACTGTACCCCCTTCCAAGAACATCTCATCCCAAAGCAAGGGGCCAGGCAGCAGCATATTTGGGATGTTTCATACTAAGAACACCCATGATCAGCGACCTAGGAAGCCCACAACAACAGCAATGGTTGCTTTTCCCCACCCAGGACTCTAAAAAGCTTATTTCTGTTGCATACGTATTGTATGTTTTTTTCAATTATGTAAAGCCCACAACCTTGCAATATTTAATGTGATAACAGGAGGTAGATGTCTAAAGATCTTGGCAGATGTGGGCTTTGATATGCAGCATACTTCCCTAATTGCAAATCAGACACCACATTAGCTCACTAGCCCTCTTTTCTGAATGCCAGTGAGCACTTCTGAAATAGTTTGTGGGGTTTTTTCTTCTTGAGAATGTCTCCAGCAAAAGATGCATCCGTTTGAGTGTAAAAACTGTGGGAAAAAATACTCTTTTTTTTCCCCAGGAACCTATACATTCACTCCTGCCTTCATGCTTCAAAATCCTATGTCTGTTAAGAACAGAACGGCACAAGTGTGGGTTTGTTTGGCAGTGGGGTGGTTTGGTTTTTTTCTTTCCCCCTTTGATTTTGCTTTTATTTTCTTGTTAGGAATGATACTCCAGTTGCTAAGCTCACAGTCATGTCGTATGTTCCGCTGCAGCCCCATGGCATCACTCACACCTCATGCAGAGCAGGGAGGGGTATTGACTCACTGTAGGTATCAGCGAGGTCATCAGCTGTTAAAGCGAGGGAAACAGAGAGGCCTGAAGTCAGCTCTTGGCAGGTGGAATAAGGTGGATCTGAGCTGTGGCCATCAATGTCCAGCCACTGGATCTCTCCAAGCATGCCAGCTCCAGGCAGAAATGGCCATACCAAACACTCCTTCCTGCAAG
>NW_010246103.1:35253-38155 GCF_000690775.1 Eurypyga helias
CTTTCAAGAAAAGCAAAAGTAATAATGTCCCTTTTATCTCTGGCTAAGTTTTGGATCGTTTTATATATAAATATACACATACATATACATCTTATTTTATTTTATGATGATTATATTTCTAATTACAGCACACAAATTTTTTCTTGGATTTTTTTTGGCACTACCTGAAAAACAACAGGCTTGTAAAAATGGGTGGGTATGTTTTTCATGTTGTGTGCATGTGTGTTTTGTTTTCCAAACCCAAGCTGAAAGTCTTGTTGCCTGGGCCTTGCCCTTATGGAGAGTTTCTGAGAAAAGGCAGGAAGATAGGAGCCCTTGTGAAGGGAAGCAACACCACTGATATACCTCAAACTACACAGCCCTGCAGTGGAAAACATTGCTGTGCAAACTGTCATCACTAGAGGCTGATAATGAAGATGCAGACTGCAGTTTGTAGAGTGTGGAAGGCATCGAGCCGAGAGGAGCAGCAATGAGGCACCAAATGCTGTACCAGGGTCTGGCTGGGTAGTTAACTCTTGCAGAATTTACTGTCTGTCTGGCCAGACCCCATCTCTCCACATCTTTCACCTCCTCTCCCCAGCCCACCTTCTGAAGTAGGACCCTTATCCCATGATGGTTACTACACCCTCGCAAAGCAGGACTTCACTGTTACGATTCCTATCTTCTCCACCCTCTCTAACCTCCTTGAATTTCTTCTAGATGAATGGTCCACACCAGGATCTTAAATCCATCCACCATTCTCAAACTGTTAGAAATTTGGAAACCTAGTACTATAGGACTCCTCACCTTCCTAGATGTCTATATCCTCTCAGTCCCCAGCCCAGAGCAAAGGGGTGAAATAAGAAGCATCATAAAAGAAATCCATGTAAATTAGTGCACCCTGGGATAGCCCATTCAATAGACACATGGGAACCTGAGGACTGATGGACAAAATGTAATCTAGGAGAAGGAATTTGCCTTTGTGAATCAGCATGCAAATGATTTGATAGAAACACTGACACTCACTGAGTTCAAAGAGCCATATTTGATGTAGATGAAGGTGATACTAAAACAAAACAAAACCCATGTGGTTTATACCTTGGAATGTCTTAAATGACAGCAAATAGCAAATAAACCATGTCTACAGTGGTTTAATCAACTTGGTAGGTGAAAATCTTAAATATTACTTTGGGGCTTGTTTGACACAGTTGTGAAAGGGTCCAGGTCCTGAACTGAGTTATGTCAATCAAGAGCAATACACACCACCATTGGTGTCAGGGGTGTGACTTTGAACTGATTCTGGAGTAAACGAACTCAAGAACATGGCTTTAATGCGCTGGCCACATCTGCTCCTCCTGTTGCTTCATTAAGAAAGAAACTTACAGCACAGTTTGTAAGAAGCTAAAGTTGCCTGGTAAAGACTTTTCAGATGAGTCATGGGGAAAAAAGAACAAAATTCTCCTAGTTTTTACGGTTCCTTACAGGAGGAGGGAGAGATCATGGCCTTGCCAGAAAGTTCCTGGGTTATACTTCTATTCTGGTTCCCCTTTCTGCAAGGGTTAGCAGCAGAAAATGCATAGAGAAGTGTCATATGATGATAAAACATATGGAATAGATTTTTCAAAGAATAAAGAACACACTAAGAAATCAGCAAGGAAAAAAAAGTCTTGATGATGGATATGATAGAATGGCATAAAATTGTAAGTTGAAAGGAGAGAATGAGCAAGTAATGATAGTTTCTTCTAAAAGAAGAACTAATTATTAAAATGAGCGGGTATTTCAAAACAAACACATGGAACAGTACTCCACACAACATACACTTAAGCCATTGAACTCGCTTGGATAGGATATTGTGGCTGACAAAATTTTACATCAATAAAAAAAAAATCCACACCACTGATTCATGGATTGAAAAAAAACTTTCTTTTTTACCAAATGGTGTTATATTAGAGTCTAGAGGCCTTGTATGAGAGGTTAAGACCCTGCATGCTATCTTGATGTATATGTAGATAGGAAAAGGCAGTTCATGCCCTGTAGTATTTAGGGAAAATGACATGAGGTATAGAAGTGTCTAATTGCCTTTTGAGGGAACAACCTGTTCTACATTCATACCAATATTCTTCAGATGTCCAGCCTCAAGCTCATCACAGACCTTTAATAAGCTGTAGGACACACTGGAGGAGGCAGATGCCACCTGCTACCAACTCCACACCAGCAGCAATATTATAGCACTGACATTAGACATACACACTGGATTCAGGTTCTTCCTAGAATGATGTCTCACAAAACCAACAAACAAGTCAAAACTACAACCAGGATATTTTAATTCAAGTTGCCTTTAAAACAATGTTCAACCACCAGGCATCCTGTGCCAGCTGTGTAGATGAACTGCTAGTGGAGGATGAGCACAATGCTTTTGGCTGCTCAAGCGCATGTTTCACCAAACATTATTAATTTGTTTGGACAAGCAAATACAATTTCAGTTTACCAGAAGTTTACAGACGTGGTCATCAGCTGTTTCCCAGCTGCCTATATACTTTACAATCAGGATACAGGTGACCAAGGGAAATTTTTCAGAAAGCTAAGTCTCAGAACAAAAAAAATGATGGCAGAATTCCTAATTCATCACTAACATATTCCACCACAGAACCAGCCATTAGCCTACAGAACAGGAAATATTTAAGCTTGTGAAGAACAAACTGTTTCACAAAAATTAAGATACTATACCATTTTTATGAAAACATCCACGTACTTAAATGTTGGAAAGATCAGGGAAGCATGCTGCTTAAAGTGATGTTCTCATGCACTGGCAGCAGGAAGAATTCAGAAGACAAATAAGCACACACTCACCACACTGCTTCTTGACACTCTAAAGTCAGGTCAGGGCGAGGCTGTAGCGGTGGCAGCAGCTCCCGCCATGGCT
>NW_010246104.1:0-3990 GCF_000690775.1 Eurypyga helias
GGCAGGAGCGAGCGCTGCAGCCCCAGCCGGGCTGTCGGCCTGCCCGGGACTTACGCGTGGGGTTTACATGCTCGTTCTGCCTTTCACCACCCCCGCGGTCTCTGCTGTTGCCCGTTATACAGTTAATTTTCCTTTCCGGTACGTGCCCTCCGCAGAAGCAGACCGGGTAACGTTTACCCAGCGAAATCTCCCTTCCCCCAGGCAGAGGCTTTCATCTTCCCGGCAGAAACCTGCCCAAGGTCTGTTAGTGAGGCTGGAGGGAAGGATTTGCCTTTTCTGCATGAGATGGGAACCACAACCTCGTGGGTGTTTCGAAGAGGGTCTGGGCCGTCGGAGGGAAGGATTCTTACTGGGACTGCGCTTCGGGTCGTGGCTTGGCCGAGGCACAGCTGCAGAGGGACGAGCAGAGCAGGACGGGAGAGGGAGAAATGCCTGGGCTTCTTCCTTGCTACTGCTCCCTGTGCCCCAAGCCCTCTCCCCGCCTTGTTTTCCTGGTGGACAACGCACCGTGCTGTCACCCAGGACTGTACCGGAGCATCAGCTCTGCCCTCTGATACACATGGGTAAAACCTCAGCTTTAGCTTTCAGCTGCTTACACCACCACACCCCCAATTCTTAAATCTTCCAGCTTCTAAGATGCTTCTCTTCCCACTCTTCCGTACCTTCTCCTTGTTTGACACATCCTTTTCTCTGCCCTGGACACAGGCAGGCTTGCCTTCCCTAGTCGGACTGCAGGCGGCTGCTGCTGCTCCAGAGATGATTTTCCAACCTGTCTCTTTGAATGTGTCACTCCTTTCTCGGCATCCCTGCTCCACCTCCCCCCTCCCCGATCAGCATAAGCTGCCTGTCTTCGTTTTCAAGCCCCCTGGGACCCTGCCTGTCGTCTCCCGTTGTCAGGAGGCAGGAAGAGGGTACCGAGCAGCTCCAGGAGCTGCCCTGCCTGAGACTCCGGCTCCGCCGAGCCTGGTCCTTAAAGACCTTTCCAAAGCAGGATGGGGGAAACAGGACTGCTCAGGGGCAAACGGGGTCACCGTTAAAGGCAGGCGGGAAGGCAGGCAGCTGCGACATGTAAACGCTGCAGAAGTCCCCGGACGGACGTCTCCTGTTGTGCGGGGTTGCTGCCCTCTTGCGTCCCTCAAAGCAAGCCCTTGCTCGTTTTCTGCTCCGTGCTCGTACTTGGAGGCCTCAACGCCCCCAGATTTCTGTCGGTACCCCTAGAATCTCCGTAACGCTCTCCTTTGCCGTGATGTCCGCGAAAGCTCTGACAAGCCAGGACGGCTGGCGAGGTGAGGCGGCTGTCAGCCACGCTGAGCACACCCCTTGCCCTGATTCCCCGCTGCCTGCCTCGTCCCTCCGTGCTCCCCTGTCCTCCACCCCGGCTGCAGTGGCGTCAGGCAGGGCCCTCATTTCTTGGACGGTTACTGGGTGCTTCAGACAACATTTGTTGGTGGGTTCCCTGCGTGGTGTTATGTCACGGACAGTAAATAAACCCAGCAACAGCCCGGGGCAGGGCTCCCCGCTCCCCATCGTGCCCGTAGCACAGCGATTCCGGACGGGGGGCTGCGCAGGCTGCCCGAACGTGGCTGGGTCTTGTGGGCAAGTGAGCAAAGGGCAGCAACAGAAGAGCAGTGCAAACACTGGCCAAAACACCTTTAACCAAAATCCTCCCCCTCCCCCTTTTTTCCCCTTTTTAACAGATCCAGGGGCAACCGTTTAGCTCCGTGTCATCCTCTCCCCGAAAAGGGCAGGGAGGGGAGAAGGCAGAAGTTGGTGGGCTTTTGTTTCTTTGTGAAAAATACAGCAGAAGGGCCATAAACAGGAGGAGGAATTGAAACAATTCCTGGCTGTCTGAAGATGCCTAGCCCTCCCCGTTTGCCCTTTGTACTGGGTAGAGGAAAACCTTAAAAACCTGATCCTCAGCTGGTTTCGTAGCCAGCAGTAACTGGGGTCTTTGCCTCAGTTTCCCAGCTTTAACTACCGCAGGGGCTGTAACCCTTTCTGTGCAAATCCTTGGAGGACTGACAGGATGTGTCATGAATTGTTGCTGTTCTGTGATAAGTTGAGCTCAGTTTTATTAGCACACGGGTTTAAAGCTGTTTTGATTCTCCTGCCTGCTCTGACCGAGCTCCAGCAGCGCCCAGGCACAGCCAGCAGCCCAAGGGGGGCTTCACCTGGAGAGAGAGCACCCAAATCACTGAAGACCCTGAGGCAAAGCAGCCTCGGTCGACTGCTCTGAGCTAAGGCTCAGGGGGATCAGCAGGTTTATGGTGGTTGCCAGAATGTGGCCGGAGGATCGAACGCAAACGCATGAGAAACAGCGAACTGTGGTTTTGTGAGAACTTAGGCGTGACGTTAGGTGTAGCCTTGGCTTAAGTGTGAGCAAGAGCTTCCCCACAGTCACTCCTTTCCGTTCTTTCCCTGCCATGTGCCTGTCTTTCCTCAGCTTTAAGCTGGCCCTGGCATCTGGAGCTGGCTCCGTTTCCGCCCTAGTTAGTCTCCAACGGGCAGGCTCAGGCAGGACTCAGCAGTGAAAGAGTAACTTGGCATCCCACAGCGACGTTCCGTTCAGGAAATAAGGCTGACATTTGTTATGGCCTGGACGCGGGTTTCTGGGGGTGGTTTGGGGTTCCTGCAGCGTGCAGTGCAGCAGGTCTGACAGTAGGCAAGCGCAGCGGGTGTGGAGTGAGGCGAGACTGGGCAGGATGGGAGCGTGGCAGGTCGGTGTGCGCTGGGGCCGCGCTGAAGGCTTGCTTTTATCGTCTCAGTCAGGCGGCGACATCAGCTTTCTCTTTCTCCCCGTTATTTATTGGTCTCATGACATGGACAGCGTTTTCTTTCCCTGTGCAACTCCTCCAAGTCAATCCACTCCTGCAAGGAAACCCAACCTTTAATACTCTCAATAAATAAAACATGAGGAATGAAGAGGCGCAGCAGCACATGACGAGGAGTATTGCCAAATGGCGCACACGGATGTCTTCAGTAACGCCTCTGGAAAATTCCGCTGCTGATGCATCCGAGCACGTAGGAATTTCATACCTGAGCACCTGGCAGTCGCTCATGGATTTTAGTCTCCCTCCACTCCAGAGGCAGGAAGGTCCGTCGCCCTCGTAGGCGTGAACAGTCGGTGCTTGCCCAGGGGCACATGTGACTCGTGGTGGACGTGGGGCTCGGAGTCGGGGTTTCTGTGCCTCGTCCGGGACCTTAAGCCGTTTTTGCCCATTAGGAGCTCTGTACCGTAACGTTTAGGAATGGGCTGTGTGGTGCATGGTGCTCTTTGGCCTTCCTTAGTATCCCGGGTTCTTCTGGCCCCGACGGATCACGGGGAAGCGTTTGCGATTCGTTCAGCCTTTAAAAGGAGCTGCTCTCACGTGCGCACTTGCCCTGACCTTCGGGTTGTGCACAGCCCTGCGACAGTGGGTAGGTTTGCACCCAGAGGAAATGGCCCCGGCCAGGCTCGGGACCAAGATCTGCCGTGCATGTAAAAGCACGCGCCTGCGTACGACGGCTGGGGAGTCTACACAAGCAAAGTGATGACAAACCATCAAAGGGAAGAACCTTCCTCCGGCCGAGATCCGAAAGGGGGTGGCGCTCAGTGGGTTCTGCACCGGGACTGAGTTCCCTAACCCCCGCCTGCGGGAGCACTTAAGCGCTTCAGCTTTCGGTGTGCGAGCAGCCACCTTGCCTGGGGCGGGGCTGGGAGAAGAGTCATCTGCTGGGCTGGGTCGGGACCCTGACCCGGCGGCCGCGGAGACGCGATTCCTTTGAAAACCAGGCCATTTCGCTAGCACTTTACGTGGAGTCGGGAGTCTAATTTTAGGCAATTGTATTTTTACAATCCAGGCCTAAAGACACTCCCCGCAGGAGACGCAGCGTCCCTGGGATTTGGGTCACCGTGCTCCCAGTAGGGATAATTTCTTGAAACCCCTGGCCGGCAGAGAAAGAAGCCAACGTGAACAGCCGCCCCCGCAGCACCCTCCCCCCAAGCTTTCC
>NW_010246104.1:4001-20317 GCF_000690775.1 Eurypyga helias
GCCCCCGCAGCCCCCTCCCCCCAAGCTTTCCCTCCCCCCAGGGTTAGTGTGGGACCCCGGGTACGTTCTGAATGGCTGTTGATACAAAGTCAGGCTCTTTTCCTTTTCATGGCACTTGTTTAAAGAGGAGTCTTGAAGCAGTTGTTTACTGCAGCGCTGCTGGGGAAGAAAAAGAATAGCGAGCGTATTTTCAAATGCCCTCAGCAGCTTTCTTTTTATTTTGCTCTCCGAGCCCCCGCTATTCAAGTTCTCCTCTCCGCAGAGCACTAACAGCTAAATTGTTCCGTGCGCACAGCTCCCATTAGCAAAGGAGGAGTCATGCACGTCGCTCCCACGAACCGCTTGGACAGCGTGTCCTGTATGGCAAGATGTGCCTCCAAGGCAGAGGATGCGAGAGAACTATTAACCACTCCGTGTTCTCCTCCCGGCCGACGTTTAAAATAGCCTCTGCGTTTTTTAAATGTACATTGATGCTGTTTTGCATCAGTCTCCTTTGTCTCACCAGCTGAAGGGATTAGATATGCTGGAGCATGACAAATCGGCATTGGCAGCACGGGGGTTGCTGGTTTATACTGAAGAAAAAGGGAGGGGGGTGTGTGTGACATTTGGATTTACCATCGTACCTCGATAATCCACCGACCCTAATCTCTCAGCAATGAGTTCGTGTCCTTTGCTTTACATTTCCTGGTTGAAATTCCTGTCAATTATTCAGCCTCTCAGTAGCCACAGCTTTTATTATCCGCGCAGATGATCTGAGGTCTGGCATGTGGACGCACGGCACGATTTCCCTACCCGGCAGCGCTCCCCTTGAAACCCTCCCGCTTGCCGGGAAAGGTTCCGTTCAGGTGAAGCGACGCGTGCCTCTGCCCCGCGCTCACTGGGCAGCGGGTGGTGTTCCGTGGCTCCATGGGCATCGCGCTCGGAGCTCCGGTGGGGCATCAGACTGCCGGTGCCTGGCTGCAGACAGCCCAGGGAGCACAAGGGAGACAGGGATAGTTCTTATGGGGCCGTGTGGGAGGAGAGAGGCATGCATTTTTCCGGAATGCCAGACGGTTAGTTTCGGCTTTGGATCTCGAAGCACCCGTGGGTGAACCTCACAAGTCCCCTTGGCCAGCACAGCTGTGGGTGGCTCCGCTGAAGACGCGCTGCAGCTTAAACTCCTTTTTGAGTTGAGACCTTTTCTTCTCCGTGCTCGACGACCGCGAGTTCTGGTGTCTGGATGTGGATCTTGTTGTTTTTGACAAAAGAACCTCTTTGGGATGAGTGTTGCTTTTTTATTAAATTGGGGGCCCGCTCGTTCTTCCTGGTTATCAGCAGCCGCTGACAGTCACGCGGGTGTTCTCCCGTAGCCATCGACACCAGCACCTAGATACCCAAGCAAATAGTCCCAATTTCCTAATAAAAGGTGGGAATTGTGTATCTTAAATCCCTCAGTCCACACTCCAAAGGGCCACGCAGCCGTGCTGGAGTGCAGGAACACAACTTTAAAACACAGGGCCGCGCGCCCCTGGTGACGAGAGGTCTCCAGGCACCAGTTGCCAGTTACAGTTTCGGACAACGCAAAAAACAAAAGCTGCCGTTTCCAGGACTGTTGCCACCGTTCATCAAAGCATTGTCTTTGTGGTCAGTGTCTCTTCTTCCCCACTTCATATCATTTTCATACTCTTTCACCATCAACTTGGAGTCCATGAGAGACTGCACATGCCGAGCCCGTGAGTTGATAAGGTGGAGGACTCGGTGTGGGCAAGAGAAAGATGCCAAGCTCTGTGCTTCCAGGAGGCTTATTTAGGCCAGAGCAAAATAATTAAAAATTGCTTGACCGTACCTCTTTAATTGGCTCCCTGACAGAAGGGTTAATAGGAATTCTAATACCTGTGTTAAAGCAGGCAGATCCAGAGAACAGTGCAACGTGAAATAATGCCGACTGTCCCTGTGTAAATGAGGCAATAAACGCCCACAACACGGAGCTCAGTCTGACTTCACAGCAGGGCCTGGCGCTTAATTGAAAGTCCTAACTAGGCCCATTTATCAAAGAAATCACTCAGAGGGAAATTTAATTATCACAATTAATCTATATATTTTTTTAGAAAGTCTCAGCGACGCACATTGAAAACATCTTTGGGAAGTATTTTACCGTGTTATCACCAAAAAAAGTCAAGCACCAAACTTCTGCCCCACAGAAGAGCAAAACCAAGGCAGGGGTGGGCTCAGGGCACGTTGCACAGGAGCTTGGTAATGCTGCTTGGGCACGGAGTACCGAGCTCCGTCACAGCCGGAGCCCAGGTGGAGATATTTCTTCCTAACTCAGCAAACCGGTCCCTTTGTGAGCTGGGGAGAACAGCTGGCGTTCCGAGAGCTGCCCCACGGCAGGCTCGGGTACTCCAGGTCCTTGCCGGGGTTTCGCTGGGCTCCACAGGACTCCAGCACCCTCAGCTGCCCACCCTGCTCCCCGCTTGGCTCGGGGCACGCACAGAGGCACAGCCTGGCTCAGAACTAGATCCGGAGCAGCGTGACCAGGGGATGAGGGAGGGGATTCTGCCCCTCTGCTCCGCTCTGGGGAGACCCCCCTGCAGTTCTGCTCCAGCTCTGGGCCCCCAACAGCAGAAGGACACAGAGCTGTTGGAGCGAGTCCGGAGGAGGCGCTGGAGATGCTCCAAGGGCTGGAGCCCCTCTGCCCTGGGGACAGGCTGGGGGAGTTGGGGGGTTCAGCCTGGAGAAGGGAAGCTCCGGGGAGCCCTCAGAGCCCCTTCCAGTGCCTGGGGGGGCTACAAGGAAGCTGGGGGGGCTTTTCCCAAGGGCAGGGAGTGACAGGACAAGGGGGGATGGGGTTAAAGGGCAAGAGGGAGATTGAGATGGGACATCAGGAAGGAACTCTTCCTGCAGAGGGTGGGGAGCACTGGGACAGGTTGCCCAGAGAAGCTGTGGATGCCCCATCCCTGGCAGTGTCCAAGGCCAGGCTGGATGAGGCTGGGAGCACCCTGGGCTATGGAAGGTGTCCCTGCCCATGGCAGGGGGTGGGGCTGGGGGGCTTTGAGGTCCCTTCCCTCCCAAACCACTCTGTGATTCCATGATAATTTCCTCCAGTGAGAAAAGGGCCATTCTGAAACCAGGATATTTCCCTGTGTAACTGGTGATATGCAGCTCCCAGCTGGCTTTGCCTTAGCAGTTGTGTGAGTCGGGAAGGAACGCATCTCTGAGCCACGTTCCTACACAGCTTCTTGCGTTTGGTGTTTCCCAAGAGGTTTGCGTTTGCTGGCGTTTTAATGACCATGTAACGTTTAACAGCCTAGTTAAATCTTTCTTATTTTGAAAAACAGCTCCTGCTTATTATGTGGAGCCCAACCTCTACATCCGTGCCTCCACTGCCACCCTGGGGTGCTGCGGAAGGCTACAGAGAGCAGTAGGGTTACATCTTCGTGCATCACAGGGCATTTGACGTGTCCATGTGAAGACGAAAAAGCCCTGAGGAGACACGCAGGCCTGTGCCATGATGAAAATCTCCTTCAGTCAATCGGCGAGCTGGTAGCCGATGGGTTTTTAGGGCTTGTGGCCAGTAGCATGCCGTGATAGGCAGGAGTCTGCTCCTTCACTTGGAGAGCAGGGAGCTCCGGCACTTGCCTTGGGGGCAGGACGGGAGGAACAGGCGCACTCGCACGTCAGTGAAGGGCAGCAGCGGGTGACAGGACAGGGAAAATGGGGCCAGAGATTTTCTTTCACTCCGTGTGGCTTGCACAGCCCTGCACCTCCTCATGTTTCCCCGGCTTAAAGGGGGTATGTATGTCATACTAAGGTAGCGTAATTTTCCTTTCCGTCCTTCGGAGTCAGAGAAGATGAGAAATTGTCACCCGTGTTAACATTTTTGTGCACACCCTTTTTCCCTCTTCTTCAGTGGGAAAAGTTGCAGCTTGGTCTCCCGATGTCACCGAAGTTGTTTACTGCCTTTTTTTCTGTGCTTCCTACATTATTCAGGCTGTACTAATCACCAGAGGGGAGGGAAGCATCTCCAGAGCAGATTGAATTACCGTTCATTGGGCATCCTGTGAGATAAACATTGTGAATTGGGTAAGATGCAAATGTGAGTCACAAGCCTGGTGAGTTTTCAGGGTCTGGGGAACGTGGCGAGGGAATCGGGTGAGAGCGGCTGGGAGCAGCGCTCAGCCCGACAGCAGCTGCCGGACACGCTTGCTGGTTTTCACCAGGACCAGAGTAAAGCTCCAGTGGGCAGAACTGGGCAAAACCACTGATAATTCTTTATTTAAGAATGACATTTTCAAATAAAACTCCGTTTATAGAGCTCCTGTACTGAGCCTGTCTGTGAATGGCCTCTGGCAATATGCCGCTGCCCATCTCTGCTGAATTCTTGGATATTAAGGGTGAGAACTCTGAAGAGCTTCTGGAGCAGGACTTGGGAGCAGGTTTGGCACCTTCCCTGCACTCTCCGTGTGTGGCCGGTACTCTGCGCTACTCCTGGTGAGCGGGTTTGCTGGAAGAATCACGTTGCCGATGTAGAAATGGAAGCTATATTGTACAATATTCGCTGGAACACGCAGCTGAAACGCATGATGGCAGCTGTTCACATGAGCCCGACTTGATTTACGATGCTGCAGGTGCAGACTGAGGCCTTCCCCCGCCACTTCAACACCACATCAGGCTCCTGCCTCAGGCTTAGTGGGGGTCGCTGTGCCTGGACCCCTTGGGGCAGGCGACTGTGGGGCAGGGCCCGGCCAGGCCCCAGAGCTCGGCCAGGCCCCAGAGCCGCCCCCAATGGCGGCCGAGGGCCGCTGTGTCCTCCCGGCTTTGGGGACACACACCAGCCTCCCGGGAATGAAAAGCTGCCAGCCCTTGCTGGTTCCCGAGCTCTAGGAGCCTCGGGATTTTCCATGGCTTGGCGACTGCAGGCTCGCCACATACCACGAGGTGGCCCCACTATCCCGCCATTGCCGAGGCCCAGGCCCCGGTGAGGAGCAGCAGCTGCAACTTCTTAAGCGTTTCGTATTTTCCTCCCCTCTCCCTCCTCATTCGGCTGATGAAAAAGTGATCAGGCTGCTCTGATTTCTCGACCCCATCCCTTTCCCGAGCAATTGGGAAAGCTCCTGCTCCCAGTGCTGCAGCTGCAGGGACGGAGCTCAACCACCTCGGTTCACCTCAGCATCTGAACGCGTTCTTGCCGTAACGACAGAGGTAGCCTGGGCTTTCCTCCTGCTTCAGCATCTGGATTCCTTCCTTTGCTACCTCTGGCCTGTCTCCGGCAGCCGGTTCTGGGACTCCGAGGGGTTCTGTGACCTGCAGGGATTCTGGGACCCCCAGGGGTTCTGTGTGGCCACATAAACCGGGTGTAGAGCTGCCTCGTGTCCCCAGGGCAGCGCAGGCTCGGTGGGCCGGAGCATCTCACGCAGCGTGGGGTTTGATGGTTAAAGCTCTTGCAGCTTAGGGCATCGGCAGTTCTGGGTGCCAGATGAGCCGACAGCTCCTTGGGTGTCAGGAGAAGTGGCATTACAGCTCACGCCATTAGGAGCCCTGTCACTGGGGCCAGCTTCCCGCTTGCTCTGGAAGGAGCAAGGTTTATGGATCTAAAAATGGGGAGGAAGAGGCTCTCGGATGTTCAGCTCTGGGTTTTCTTGGTGAGAAGGGTGGAGAAAGCTCCAGCGGATGTCACAGCAGTATGAGCTAAGAATAACTGCACTAATATCAATAATGCAGGTTTGGGAGGCCGCTGAATGGCTTCTTAGAAGGAAGATGGCTTCGGGAGATGATGAGTTATCGCAGGTACTGCAACACTGATGGCTGTCTTGTGTTTTCTATTGTTTACGTAACACCTGAAAGCTTTTAGAAGGTACTTTCAAACCAAATCTCAGTAACTAAAGCAATTGACTAAGAATTTTTGGTTAAAACATCCATGATTCATTTGTTCACCCGCCTTTGTAACGATGCATTTCCGTTTTGATGTGCGCGGGGACACGGTACCATGATGGCGGGTGGGCACCCCACAGCACAGCCCGGCAACAGAAGCGTCTTCCCAAGACCAGTTCAGGTCAGCTGTCAGTGGTGCCTGGCAGTCCCGAAGCGAAGGTATGCCATTCCTGAATGCCCCCTGTCGTAACGCAGTTGCAGCACACGAGGTAACTCCATCGGGCAGATTTTCTTAAAGGATGTGGCGATTGAACTTTTATAAATACCAGTCATTTGGAGGAAATTTCAGGAGTCTCTAATTACTTTGGTAAACGGATTAGTTATAAATAATAAATATGTGGAAATCAGTAGAGACTTTCACTTGCATCATGAAACTGCCATGAAGCAGTGCTGGATATTCCAGCTACTTTCACCTAGCCTTGGGCACAGAAGAGTCCAATTCTGATCGTTTGCAAGCTAAGCAATCACATTCAGGGTAATGAGGCTTTAGCCAAGGTGCTCCTCTGGATTTACACCTCTGCAGATAGGATCAGACGCTATCTCCCAGTCTCTGCATCCTCTGAGAATAGAATTAATTTTGAATTCTCGTATCATCTGCTTGCTTGTGCACTTATTTGCTAACTGTCTGACTGAGCGAGCTATTCTGGGTCAGTATGGTTTAGGCATCCTTTATTACACAGTTTCCAATTCAGTACATTTTTTAATCAAGACTAAATTGAAGTCAGGTTCCAGGTACATATAAATATAATATATTGAGTGAATGCATTGCAAATCCCCAGCTCTAATTCTAATGTAACTCTAACAGAACAAAAATTGTGAAGGTTCCTTTATTTTATAGGGGTGTTAAAATATTGCCACTTCTTAAAGGCAAGTTAAGACCTATTTTCATATTTTAAAAATCACATTAGCTAAAAGCTTGTTAAGGAATAAATAGTCCAGAGGATAATTGAGACTTAGCTGGCTTAAGCATTAATGAATCAAAATCAGATGCCAGATCATTAATTAATTCTACAAATTATAATGTTGCCATTGCTGGCAAACACTGCAAGAACTAATACCAAGGAGCAAACTGAACTGCAGTTTTCCTTCTCACTACCTGTCTTTTTGCCAAAGACGCACAGTGGTTATTTTTGGCTGGTGACACGCAGCGCCTGTGTTTCTAAAACTTTTGGATGACTCCTCGTTTTTAAACCCACTTCAGTTTCTTTAGCGTGTTATTTATAGAACGTGCCCATCACAGACTGTCAGGATATCTCCATCAGCGCTGTAACCCGCAGGAAGGGAAAGGTAGGGAGAGTGGCAGGAGTGTCACGTCGGGGCAGCCCCGCAGAACTCCACGTCCCTTCAAACCCGCCTCTGGCCAGCGGCAGAACACGGACGGGTCTCGCAGTGTGGCCTGAGGCGCCAGCAGCCCAGGCCCTGCCAGCCCGAGCAGTCAGCTCGAGGGGAAGCGTGGGGCAGGCGGGCAGTCCCAGCCTCCGCTTCCCATCCGGCAGCAGGAAGGGAGCGTGGGTGTCTTCAGAAGGGGGCAAACCTCAAACACCCTGCGGAGAACCAGCCGGGGGGCTGCTGTGGTAGGTGCCACCCAGGCCGGACCCTTAGGAGGAATGAAAGCCGGTGACGGGTGATACAAGGTGGGACGGCGTAGGGAGACGGTGCAGCCTGGGTCTAATGCAGATAACACTGCAGGGCCAGCCTGGCAGAGGTTTGGCAGCTTTCTCTGAAAACCCGCACTATTTGAACTCTCTGGTGTGCTGCATCTTTTCCTCTTCTCCCACCACGTGACTTTGCCAAGATTTTCTGGGGTCTAGCTCACACGGGTGCTTCTAGAGCATATCCCAAAAGCTTTAATTAGGCCTGGAGACCAGGCAGAGGCCGTGCACGGCAGCACCAGCCTAACAGTTTGCTCACGTCAGCATCGCTCGCTGCGTCTGGGTCAAACTCCCCTGCCTGCGAGTATGTTCTCCCGCAGGATCCAGCTGAGGCTGTCAGGTGTGATGCTCAGCAGAGCGATCCGTGCTGGAGAGCACAAGACGTGGAATAATGTCCCATTTTTTCCTCCGTGCCGATTGCTATTTTCATTCCAGTTTCTCCCTCTTTTTAATTGGAAAAAAGAACTCTGGATGGAGCTGATATTTTTCTAGGGATAACAGAAAGAGCTTCTGAAATAAAGGTGTTCTTTCAGTGTCCCAAAACCAAACGCAGTGGGAATCTGAGGCTCGTTGTCTTGTTACCATGAGCTGCATTCATCCGGGGAACAGTGAGGTGCCACCCTATTCCAGCCCTCAGCGTCCTTCCACCGTCAGTGACAGACAAACCTTTGCCAGAGCGCACCCGCAGCGCAGATGAGCGAGTGCTAGCACCGTGCCGACCGTCTCTTTTGATGGCTGCTTATACATGCTGAACAGATGCGTTCCTGGTAATTTTTCACCCTTTCGGATCCCTGAACTACCTAAAGGTGCTGACCTTTGCCCTGCAATAAAAATGAAGCTGGCAGTAGGCAGCACTGTCGATCGTAATGCATCCTGACGTGTCCACATTATGTACCCTGTGCTGAATTCACGGCCCCTTCCCTGTCTGGAGATGACAGATAATACCAAAGCTGCTTTATGGCAGCTTTTGGCCTTCTGCCAGAATTAGAGCATCTAAAAATAGACCGGTAATTGCGATCTACCTCCGAAGTCGCTGTCTTGAGCGCGAGTCCAGAAGCAGCCGACAGCGCCAGTGGGTACCCAGGGGGCATGAGACCAGGACAGGCATCTAGGAACGCTCCCTCCGAGGACGTTTCCAGCCAGCAACTCTCTGCAGCTCACCAGCTTCTTGAGATTTGTAATAGTCCTTGCAGAACCCTTCTCGTGTGAATCTGCCCAGTTGTTCTTTCTGCTGACTGCACTGAGTAAGAAGCAGCCCGCCGCTCTCCCAGCTTTAGTCTCTCATCAGGCTACCCTGCCAGACTGGGGGAAAGACGCCGTTTTTTGGGGTGGTTCAGAGGTGGAAAGGACTCTTTCCACGGTTGGATGGCCAAGTTCATGGTGAAATAGCTGCTCTAACCTGCTGGGGTTTCATATTACCATTAATGATTTGCTGGGGCACTTGAAGCCTGCAGCGCTATCCCTTAAAAGGGTCTAAAACCTAAACACATCGCAAAGCCTCTGCACGGGCTCTGCGTGGCTCGTGCTCCTGTTCTGTGCCTCTGCAGCCTGATTCTCTATGCAGGGCAGTCTCGCTGGTGGAAATGGTTAGTGCCACCAGCATCAAGGAGAGCTACAGGCCTGAACCAGGAGCTTCTGCAGCTGTGATGTGAAAGCCGGGGGCGTTGGGCTGCTGGAGAAGCAGCTTCTGCCGCACTCTTTAGCCTTCGTTTTCACCTTCTCCCACCTGTGGAAGTTAATTAATTACAGCCATTAGCAATTAGACCAAATCTACGGAGGCCAACAGAAACTTTGTTCCAGAGGCACTCTGCCACATGGGGAGGGAGTGCTGTGGTTGGTCCCGGTCGTGGCAGTTTGGGGAGGAGGAAACGGAGTCAGGCGCCTGGTGAGCAACGGCTGACGCTAACGGGGAGGTGGCGCAGGTACGTGTTTCTTTGTCCATTCGTTGCTGTCTTACAAGCTTCCAGCCAGTTTGCTGGGGCCGTTGGTGTAGAGCTGGTTTCTGTATATGGATTTATTGGACAGGCAAAGCCCTGCTGGTGCTTAGACGTGATGGCCCTGTCCCAGAGTGCCGTCCGATCGACAGCCCCCCAGAGACTGGGCACCCTGGAAACAGCACTAGGTGGCACGTGGTTTTAAATAATGTCCCAGGCTCACTTACTGCCATACTCAAGTGCTGCCTTGGTCTTGGATTGTGCTCCTTGGACACTCTTACCACTGGATGAAAGCAGCTGCACGCCAATTGAATTAAGCTGCTGTAATTAAGGTAATTGTAGTGGTGCCAAAGGGAAAACTTTCCCTGCAGCCATGCTGTCACCTGGCCTTGTGGCGGTGTTTCCCGTCTTGATGGAGAGGCTGCAGTCTGCAAGGATGGGGAATTTGGCCCAGCCCTGGCACTTCAGATGCTCCGGGTTTTATACCCAGGTGTCCCTCATCCCGTTCCCAGTGCGTCGTGGTTGAGTTACACGTTCATCGCCACACACCTTCAAGGGGCTGGCACCCACTCCTGCGCCACTGCCCTTTGCGCTGCGGGATGTCACCGAGAGGCAGCAGAGCACGCTCAAAGAGCCTTTTGCACTGACAACCCGGGGATATTCCAAATCCCAGTAGAAGCAAGGTGGGCTCGTGCTTGTTTGTTTATGAAGCCGTCCTAGAGAAGAGGTGACACAGAGGGAATACTGTCCTGTTCCCATCCTTCCTCTGCTGCCTCCTCTCTAGCACACGGGCAGCAAGGAGCAGCACCTCTGTCATTTCAAAAGAAGACTGACTTAATTCCCTATCAGCAGGTCACTTAATTGCCTGGCGGCCATCGAGGATAACAAATGTTATTGTTCAGTGTAATTAGACATAATCTAGAATAAAATAATTCCCTTAACAGGATCTAACTCTTGGATAAAGGATAAAAGCTTATTTCAATGGGAAATCATGGCTTGAGTCACATCTGGAAAAACCCTGGCACCCCAAGTCACTGAAAGAAAATTTCTTTGTGTAGTCACATGCAAAACCTCTGCCCATTTCTCTGAGAAGCGCGAGCACTATAAGGTGGTTGTTAGCCAAGTTGGTGTTTGCAGGAGAGGTTAAGCTCCTCGTGAGAGTGCAGAGGGCCTGGGAATACGGCAAACCAGGTGATGTTTGTGGCTTGTGGCTGAAGATGAAAGCTATCTGTAGGATCTCCCGGTTCTTCAGGATGTTGTGGGGCCTTAGCGCTTCGACAGACACGGGAGCCACCACACAGCAAACGTGGGTTCTGCCGTTTCAGAAGTAATTCCGGGGGGAGGGGGATATCTGACCTGTTTCCAGAAACGGGGCAGGCTGGGCGCTTGCCCGTGCTGGTGCAGGAGGATGCCAACCTCAGCGGCCGTTGGCTTGCTTTCTGCAGATCACACAGCACTCTGAAGGTCACCACCCAGCAGCTGGCCAGGGGAAGGGATTTTGTAGCCCCTGTCTGGCAGAAACATCTGTGGGTGCTCTGAGTCCTGTGGGAGTGATGAGTAATGGCCTAAAGGAGACTGGGGCCGAGCAGAAAAGCCGCCGGAAGGGAGTGGGTGTTTTTGTCAGTTTGCAGAATCGGTAGTTGCTGGGGGCTGAGGAGCAGCACGCCCCTCGAGATGTGGCGAGTCTGCACTTTGCCAAAGCAGCTTTTTCTCTAAAGCTCTTCCACAGCAAAGAAACTGGGTTCCTGGTGCCACCGGCGGTGGGGCTGATGGGGTGGAGGGTACCCAGCTTTCCCCCTGCTGCCGCAGCACTGTGCCCAACAAATGCACCCTATTAAATCAGTAAAACCAACCTGACCCAGCTCCAGCACAGGCATGCTTGTTCCAGTATAAATCACCTACTGGGGTTGGGGTGTGTTGCTTGGGAAGAGGTTTAGGCTGTACCGAGAGGAGCCACTGGAGCTGGGCACGAACATCTCCCTGTGCCCCAGATGGACAAGTGCTTCATGGAGGAGCCTGGGACGAAGGTGTGCAGCCTTCCTCTTCCCTTTTCCTTCCCTTTTTTCCCTTCCCGGTTCCTTGCAGTAACCCGCGCAGATGCGCTTTCTCTGAAGCCAGGAGGCCACTTCTGGCACCGCTGGTGCTGTGGCTGGGGGTGGGGGCCGGTGCTCTGGCTGGTCCTGGTGCCATGCCTCCGCGCCTCTCCCCTCAGCACTGGCACCTTCGGAAGCGCCGTCTGGGCTTGCCCATCCTGTAACTTGATAAAGCTCTCAGGAAGTCGTGGCATGTGAAGGTGCCCTGTTAGACCTGGCTTGCTCAAACCTTAAGCCCTGTGGAAGGTTTGCTGGTGCACACCTAGAGCTCCAGTGAGCTCGTGCAACTCCAAATGGATCCACTCACCTTGGTGGAGCTGCTCCAGTTCACCCCAGCTGTAGGTCTGATCCATCTTTTCTCATTTGGTTTGTTAACCAGCCCCTTTTTCTTGTTCCAACTTCTTTTCTCATCTACATTTACCAGTCTAGTATTTGGAATTTTTATGCAGTCTGGTTTCATTTACTGTTAAAAATGCATCTCCGGTATCAGGCACATCATTTTCTAAGCCTCCACCATGCCAAGAGAGTTAGTAAAACATCAGTTTTTCACTTCAGTTCCCAACCCATATGTTTTCAAGTAGCACTAGGGAAACATTTTTTAAAGGACAGACTCCAGAGATATCTTCTAATATCATCAGCAATGATAATCAAAAGCTGCTTCTGCAGAAGCCTGCAGGGTTCTCGGTCGCTCCAAAGGAAATTCAGCAGCTTTTCTGGCAGTAACATTTATTCTCCACCCTTCCACCCCAAGCAATCGTTCACCTCGAGGTGGTGACACCCTGGACAACTGCACTTCCATGTGTGCTTCCCATCTAAGTGTCAGGAGGGACCCCTGATCCAAGGTCCGAGCCCCTCCTGGCTTTCTGGGGAAACGTAGCTCAGGTGCCAGTAACAGTTGTCGCAGCTCGCAGACGGTGCAAGTTGCGCCTCATTTGCAGTTGTGGAACATCCCTGAGGAAGGATTTGGTTTGTCTTTCTGAATTCAGACATGTTTTTGGGTAGCCATGACATCAGTGTTAGGACTTGGACTCCTCCACAGAGGAACACGTTGCTAATTCCAGGCTGTTCTGGCGAATTCTGCTCAGCCCCGGCGGGACGGCAGCCTGTTCCCGTGCGGCACCTGGCAGCCTGCTGAGTATTTAGGAATAGCGATCAGCATCTCTGCGAGCGACCTCTTTGACAGGACAGTAACAACGGGGCAGGGGCAGCCCTGTTAAAACGTTCAGCCAAAACCTCCAGGACTGCTTTGTCCTCAGCCATCTCATTATTTCACTCTTGGCCGTTTCTCACGATTTCTTTTCCTACTCTCCTCTCCCTCCAAACTCGTCTCATTGAAACGTCCTGCTTCCTTTTCTTCTTCCTCTTCAGTTCCTCAGACACCGCTTCAGGACTCACCACCCCCGTCCTTCCCTGCGGGCTGGGGACAGTCGGGCATCGCCTGCGCCAGGGGGACGTGTCTGGCTGAGGAGCCCAGCAGAGCCCCCGGACCCCTGGAAGACGGTGACTGGTGCTTTCCCGTGAATGTAGAGCTGGCCGTCGTCTGCCTTGGCTTGAGCCTCCCTCCCCCGGTAAACCCCCAGCCTGATTTACTGGCAGTGGGAAAACCCAGCTGCGCTGAGTTTCCGTGGGGTCGCAAACACCAGCCTTGCTTGGCCCCGAGGGCAGCAGTAGGGTGAAAACCAGCAGCAGCCAACCCTTGAACGGTGCGGGTTGGGGTTTGTGGTTGTGTTCAGCACCCCCCAAGAGCCCCGGCGAAGCGGGGCAGCGGGCCGGGGGCTGCGCAGGGCCGGGGGGCGCAGGGTCAGGTAAGGGGATCTGACCGCAGCCCGGACTGTGACAAGAGAAATTGAAATGTAAATTCTGCACCCAGGCAGTAAATCTCACAGCAGCCCAGTTTCCCTAGGAGTGACGCCTGGGGCAGAGTCTGTGTGGCCCAGAAAGGAGTGGGCTTTAAATTTTCTCAAATTCCCTAATCCGCTTTATCAGCTGCTTCTCCCTAAAGTGCTGCTGCTCCCTGAGAGATTTAAAGCCGCAGTGGCTTCTCCAAGGCCTCTTCCTGATGCTAATGTTTATCCCCACCCAGTCAAGACAGGGAAACATTAGCCTGTGATTTACAGTGTGGGCAGTCGTGGATACTGGCCCTGGGTGCTGGAATGGCAGCAGTTCCCCCTGCAGCGGCCGCTCGGGCCGATCTGGGAGGAAGAGGAGGGCCCCACCTCCCCAGGCCGCTCAGTCTCGGCCTTCTGCAGGATGCTGGGCCTCGGCCCGGAACGGCCCCGCGGTGGCACTCGCCCCGCTCCGACACCGGGGCCTGTGCTGGCTTTAATTTCTTTGTTCAGGGTTGGGTTTGTCTCGCAGCCATCTGCTTTTCCTCTCAAGTTTCAATTCTTTGCATCTGTCTGTCAAGCAGGTGGGGGGCTCAGGACAGGTTTTCATGCCAGGGCATTCCTTCACCTAATGAAAGCAAGTGAAGAAAACACGAGAAGTACCTTTAAATTAAAAGTAGTGACAAAGAAAAGTGTAGAAAACCGGTATCTGAAGGAAAACATTTTTCCCCTAGAAAAATGCCTACAGAATGGATGACTGTCTAGTTATTTCTTCTAATTTAGCCATGCACTTGTAATTAAAGAAGGGAAAAGGACCATGTGTGGCAGATGAGGAATACACGTGAAGAGGCAGGAAGATCCAGACTCACTTCTGCCGGCCTGGCACGTTCGTGCAGAGTAGTCACTTCTCAGAGCTGCAGTTTTCTCCCAAAGGCCCCCAGTTTTATTATTAATGCCATTTTCCCAGCCTGCATTGCCATTTCCATCTGAGGGGAAAAGAGACAACAACTTGTTTCAAGTCTGAAAGGACAAAGCAGCCTCGGAGCCACCATCGGATGCCTTTGCACGAGCCTTTGAACGGGTTTCAGCGGGGGGTTGTACGGGGTAGGCCGAGCGGCTCTGCCGGCCTGGGCCGGGGGCTCAGGGGTGAGGCACAGCCGAGTGCCAGCCAAAAAGGCATGGAAAAGGCACTTCACTGTGGTGTGCCCCCATGGCAGCAGGGCCCTTCCAGGCCCGGGACAGCCATCCCGTTCCGTGGTGGCCTTGGTGATGAGAGGGCGTTTGGACCCCGATCCCAGCCACGGGTAACGCTGCTGCTGGGAGCTAATTTGAGCCTGTCCTGAAGGGCTGAGAGGAGCCAGGCCATTAGAGTGGCTTCAGTCAGTTCCTCTGGTATCTGCTGGCTGCAGGGAGCCTTGGATGCCGTATCCTAAACGTCTGCCACGACTAGCTGTCCCTCTTCCCTGTTTAACACGAATATCCTGTAATTGGAGTGTCAAGCTTCTTGCTGCCACCACTGAGGAGGAGGATACGGAGGAGGGACGAGGCGAAATCCATCTTTGCCGTAATGAATGCATGCCGTTCACACCAGATTGGGCGGCTCAGATGTTTTATTCCTCCTTTTCATCTCTGCTGTGCAGGCTTGAGCAGTACCAGAACACAGAGATCTCCTTTCAGGGCTTCCAACCCATCAAAGATCCGCCGGGTCCCCTGTGCGGGGAGGCAGACAGGGCAGCTTTTCCGATGCAGCTTTGTAATCTCTGCGGCCGGCGCTTTCTGTACGTCTTGTTGGCGTGGGGACACCTGGCTGAGCATCCCCCGGCGGCTCAGGAGGGCCGGGCCAGGCGGCCGTGCTGCTTTGCTGGGAAGAGTGACAAGTCGCTGGGGTTACTGCAGTCCCTGGTACCTGATTGTACAGGACAGCACAGACGGAGGTGCGGTGCTCCTGCCATAGAATGCACAACCAGGCGTCTGCTGTGCTGCTGGAAACTCCTTCACAAAGCTGGTTTTGGGGGCCTAGGCAGTAACTGCCACCGGCTGTGCTCCATGTGGCCTCTGGCATTTCCCTGCTGTTCCGTGGCTGTGGATGAGATCTGTGGTACCCAAAGGCCATGGGCCCTTGCCCCCAGCTGCTGCTGGCAACAGTGAGGGTCCCTGCAGGTCTAGGAGGGCCCATAGCACAGAAACAGTCGTGACAGCTCTTACAGAATCGTGGAATGGAGTGGGTTGGAAGGGACCTTAAAGCCCATTCAGTCCCACCCCCCTGCAGGGGGGGTCTCCCCAGAGCAGAGCAGAGGGGAGAATCCCCTCCCTCACCCCCCCGGCCACACTTCTCCTGATCCAGCCCAGGATCCGGTTGGCTTTCTGGGCTGCCAGCACACACGGCCGGCTCCTGTCCAGCTTTTCATCCCCCAGCACCCCAAGCCCTTCTCCTTGGAGCTGCTCTCCATCCACTCTCCACCAGCCTGTCCTTGTGCTGGGATTGCCCCGACCCAGGGGCAGGACCTTGCCCTTGGCCTTGTTGAACTCCATGAGGTTGGCAGTGGCCCACCTCTCCAGCCTGTCCAGGTCCTTCTGGATGCCATCCCTTCCCTCCAGCGTGTCCAGGTCCCTGTCCATGTCAGCCATGTGAAGAGAGGGGTACACGATCTGTAGCTGGGTCACTAACATGTCTGTCCCGCAGGCACTACCCTGGTATCGCTGTGGTGACGCATGCAGTGCTGAGCTGATGCTGCCCTGCCAGTCTGGGTGTCATGCGTGCCCACTGCCCACCTGCTCTGTTTGCTTGCCATCCTGCAGGATGGAAATCAAAGCTTTCCTTGTCACCTTACTCCATTCACCTTAGTCTAGAGAGGTACCTGTCGTGACGGGGGTCTGGTCGCGAGCCAGCCCCGCCGCTCT
>NW_010246104.1:20344-24578 GCF_000690775.1 Eurypyga helias
CTAGCAACGGGGAATTTTAGTATTGTTTTGTCGCCTTCCTTAGAAAGATCTGAAAGCGAATAAATCAGACGTGTCCCACTGCTAAAGCTATCGATCAGATGTGTAAAGATTGGACGCTCACAGAGATGTGGAGAAATCTGCATCTGTTTTCTGGGATCACGCTTGCTTTCTTCTTAAATGGAAGATTTACAGTTTTTATCTGGGAACCCATTTGACTACTAGTGCTGCTGCAGTCAGAATGAACACTCGGAATGACCACCAAGTTCATGTTGGCCTCTTTCCTGCTCTTGTTCTGCCTGGGCCTTTGAAAATCGGTTCTTACCCTTCTCCTCCAAGCTCAGGAGCGATGCATCCCCGTGCAGAGGAAGTTGGGTAAAAGCACCTTCAGGCCTGTGTGGATGAACAAGCAGCTCCTGGGGAAACTGAGGCACACAAAGGAAGCCTACGGAGGGTGGGAGCAGGGACAGGGAGCCTGGGAGGACTGCAGGGGAGTTGTGTGAGAAGCCAGGGATCAGGTCAGGAAAGCTAAAGCCCTGATGGAATTAAACCTGGCCAGGGACATGAAGGCCAACACGATGGGCTTCTGTAGGTACAGAGGGGATCCAAGGAAGGTCAGGAAGAATGTGGGCCCTTTGCGGAAGGAAAGGGGAGAGCTGGTTTCCCAGGATATGGAGAAGGCCAAGGTACTCAATGTTTTTTTTTTTTTACCTCAGTCTTCACTGGCAAGGGCCCAGCCATCCCCCCAGAGTCATGGAAAGCAAGGGCAGGGACTAGAAGAATGGAGAGCCGCCCATGGCCACTGCTATGATGAAAGGCTGAGAGAACTGGGCTTGTTCAGCCTGGAGAAGAGAAGGCTCCAGGGTGACCTTATTGCAGCCTTCCAGTGCCTGGGGGGGCTACAAGGAAGCGGGTGGGGGGGACTTTTCCCAATGGCATGTACTGACAGGACAAGGGGTAAAAGGGTTAAATAGAAAGAGGGAGATGGGACATCAGGAAGGAATTCTTCCCGCAGAGGGTGGGAGCACTGGGACAGGTTCCCAGAGAAGCTGTGGATGCCCCATCCCTGGGAGTGTCCAAGGCCAGGCTGGATGAGGCTTGGAGCAACCTGGGCTATGGAAGGTGTCCCTGCCCATGGCAGGGGGGGTGGAACTGGATGGTCTTTAAGGCCCCTTCCAACCCAAACCTTTCCATGATTCTATGATTCTATATCCTCTCATCACCAGTTATATGGAATTTCCTACACCCATTTAAATAAATCTGACTTTTACAAACAAAAACTCAAGAATGGGCTGTAGTTACCTTAGAGAGATATTCCAGGCCTAGCTGGAAAAATACAGGAGCCATTTGTAGTCAGAAATACAAGTTAAGATCAGAGCGTTGGATTTTTTTTACTACATAGCTAAATAGGATTTCCTGCAGGCTTGAAGAAATCATCACCAAACCCATGTTTCAGTAGGAGCAAGCAAACGGGACTGGATAACTCGTCTGGAGTATTTTACGTCTCCTGTTCACTTTTTCACAGCATTGCCCAGAAAACGTTAGAATTCATGCACTGGGGTCCAAAAGTAACTTAGGAAGGCGTGCCAGATAAAGTACTTCTCTGGAAAGCCAGACTTAAAAAATATATTCCGTAAAAGTTATTGTCTGTAGATGCTCCAGAACATATTAAGCTGGTGGTGCACAGGTTAAAAATAGTCCATGGGAAGAGCTGTTATTGGCAGCCTGGGGCAGGAGTGGCTGTCGCTCTGCACATGGCGCACGTTGCCAAAGGTCTGTCCGTAATCACGTCGCAGTTGAGGGCTCTATCCTACGGGAGCGAATTCCTTAGTAAAGCCCTAAGTGAAGATGTCTTTCTGGTCTCTGCAGGAATCGGAATGGAAGGAGATGTCACAGGCATCCCTGACCACAGCAAACCTCGGAAAACAGCCGTCAGTAGCCTTGGGCCAGCCGACCCAGATTGAGCTACGGTCACCTCCCCGGAATGCCCCCAGATTGGACTGGCAACCAGCAGGGAGTATGAGCCCCGTCTGCCCGGAAGACCGACAACTTAGCCAGGAAGCCTGTCGTCAGGTGCCGCGGTCAGGGTCTGCCTTGGGGGTGCGAACGAGCAGTCATTTCCACAGGGAGTCAGAAATGAATGCAGCCCTGAAACACACCCCAGATTGCCTTTGCCGACCAAGGTGTTAGTTAAAAGCTCCAAAGCTTTGTGCTGACTTGTCTTCCTCCCCGGCAGGGAATAACGGTGCGACGCCCGTGCTGAAGGGCCCTGAGTCCTTTCCCGCAATGACAGCAGGCTGGAGAGCGCCGGGGTGGCTTCTCACGTTTCCCCCAGCTTTGCTGTACGTCTGCACTCCCTGCGAGCACCCCGACACTGCCTGTGCCACGGGAGTGGGGCCTGTCGTGATCCAGACGTGTGATTAGCCCTGTGCCCGCGGGCGGGCGTTTTACCGACAGCGTTCTCAAGGGACAGCGGGGCACACACGTGGTCATGGTGAGTACTTGTTTCTGTTCCCATTTGCAATGTTCCCTTTCCTGAATCCCAGAGTGGTTTGGGTGGGAAGGGCCCTTACAGCCCCCCCAGTGCTGCCCCCTGCCATGGGCAGGGACACCTTCCATAGCCCAGGTTGCTCCCAGCCCCATCCAGCCTGGCCTTGGACACTCCCAGGGATGGGGCATCCCCGGCTCCTCCAGGCAAACCCCACTCCCAGGTCCAACCACAGCTTCATCCCCCCTCATGGGCTCTTGCTCTCTTGCTCTCTGCCCACCCCTCTGCAGTTACTCAGACTCCCAGGTGACCGCAGAGGCACCCCGGGGTGCTGGCGGACCTGCCGGGGGACGAACCCGGCACACGCACCCTTTAGGCAGCAGCAGGCAGGCTGTTTCCAGGGGCCGAGGCAATGCTGGCTTCGGGTCGTGCTTGCCGCTTAGAGGGGGGCATGCAACTCTCAGCAGTGACTTCCCATGTCAGTGGCGACGGACGGAAGTCTGGTTTGGGAATTGCCTTCCTTATTTGCGTGAAAGTCCTTTCATGCCACCAAGGCGCTGTGCGAAGAGGAGCGAGATCTAGGGGCCTGTGGAGGCACAGTTTTCACTACCCACTAGTCAGTCTCATTAAAATGGACCTCGTCTCCGCGCTGCTCCTGCGCACTGTCGGTTTGTCACAGATCAGCTGCCATCTCTAAAATGGAAAGCGTGATGTAGAGCAGCAAAAAGAGCTTGAGACTGAAAAAACCCAAACAAAAATTACAAAGACTTTGGAGAAACGGCTGGCGGGAAAAGACACCGGTATCCAAACTCCTTACGGCTTCGGGGTGGGTGTGTGCCAGCCTCGGGGAACAGGCGGCCTGCAGGGCTGCGTGCGGCTCTCTGCCCTCGCCCAGCTCCGCATGGAGCGGCGCACGACCCTGAGCCGCCTTAGGGAAGCCCTTCCCAAAAAAATCCCTGCCAGCTCAACTCCTTGCCTCTCCCCACAGCAGCCCGGAGCGTGCGGATGGCTGGTGGGGGCTCTCTGCCCCTCCCGCCCAGCCCAGCCCAGTTTGGGTCTTTCGGGCAGTTCTTGGAGGCGCTGAGCCAGAGCGCTGGCTCACCCTGGAGTCTTGGGCTGGGAAACAGCAGAATCACCCCGAGGAGGGAAGACAGAAACGCTCCCTGAGACCTTCGGGTCAACGAGGAGTGCGAATCCTGTGGGGATGGGCTTTAAGGTCCCTTCCAACCCAAACCATTCCATGATTCCATTCTATTCTGTTCTGTTCCGTTCCGTTCTGTTCCATTCCGTTCCATTCCATTCCATCATTCTGGTTTGGGTTTCCCGTTTGTTTTCCCCGTTAGGGGAAATCAGAAAGTCAAGCCAGACGCTCTGGTGTCTGTGTGCTGGTGTCATCTCCCTGAACGCGCACTCGGCGCATCCCCGGCACTCGCGGTGGGGCCGGCGCAGTGTGGCAGCACCCTGACAGCTCAGCAGAGGGAGCAGCGCGGGCGCTGCCGTCACTTTCCCGCTGACACCCTGCACCTCGCCGGGCCATTGGTCTGTGGCCCCAGAAATGTTTCCATTATTTCCAAGAGGGCATAACTCGCTGATAAACACCCCCCCAGCCTCAGAGGAACTTTAGTTTAGTGGAAACTCCAAAATATTTGCATTCCTACTTCTTGGCAAACTCCCTGTTAGGCCGGGTTGGCTAGACGGCCCCCTGCTACCCCGTTGTTTCCGGGAAGGGCAGAGCGGTGCGTTCCCGGC
>NW_010246105.1:0-228 GCF_000690775.1 Eurypyga helias
CCACGCTCCCCGTGCCCTCACGCGCCGTGGGGAAGCGGGGACACGAAGGATGCCTCGCGTGCACGTGCTACGTAAAGCACAACTCTCTCGAGGTGCAATAATGTTCACCTATTATTAGAAATACTCCGGGTATCAAACCAGAAACTGATAAGCTATAAATGACCCCAGTCAAACGAGGCCGCCGCATGTTCACGAGCCCGGGATCCAGCCACCAGCGGAGAGCAGGCT
>NW_010246105.1:356-1767 GCF_000690775.1 Eurypyga helias
TTCCCGGCAGCGCCCAGCTCCCACAGCACAGCCCACCCCACGGGAACGCAAAGCCGACCGCGCAGTCGTTGGGGTGAACCTTTCACGGCAGCGGGGAGCAGCTGAAGCCGGGGGGGGGGGCTGAGCTGCCTGCCCACGCCGTGGTGCCCCAGAGCTCCCCACACCCTGTGCCTCCTCCCTAAAGCAAGAGACAGGCCTCGACCTCGAGCGTGGCTCCGGCCGTCCCTGTCACTGCGGCGCTGGCATCCTCTGCTGCATCCCTCCCTGGGACACTGGAGGCCACCAGCAAGCTCCGTCCTCAGGACACCCCTCGGAGACCAAAGGCTGAGCTCTGTGACCTCCTCGCGCTGCCCATCAGTGCCAGCAGCAACTCCTGGCACTGCCCCCCTCGCTCCGGGGGCAATCCCAGGGACGGGAGGCCCTGGCAGCAATGCCCGGAGCACTGTCTGCCCAGCCACAGCCCAGGAGCAGCCCCATTTCAGTCGGCTGGGACGGCGGGAGAGCAGCACAGCACACGTCGCAGCATCACAACACGGAACACCAGAGTGGGATCAAAATTTCTGGCTAGTGGGCAGCTCCAAACTTCCCCCAGATGCCAGGAACCTGGCTGAAGGCTGAGCCTCGAAGCGGGCTCCACCGTTCAGCCAAACAAGGAAGCGTTTCTCAACAGCAGCAACAGCCACGACTCGGAGCAATACGGTAAATCTAATCTACCCTTCCACCCTCTTTTGGCTTGGAAGTCAGGCAGCTCATTCTTTTTCCTCTCTGGGTTCTCAGGAGAATTCTCTCTGCTAATTTCTTCTTTCCTGTAAACAAACTTCAAATGAAACTTTCATTAGAAAACAGAACGCAATCCATTACCAGCACCCGTCTCGGGACCGGCCGCCTTTTCCCCAGTTCCACGCCGCTCGTGGCACAGATGGAAGTGACAGTGGCCCAGAGCCAAAGCCTGAACCCCAGCGCTGCCGCCCTCCTCCTTCCTGCCTTTCCTGGCTCTGCGGAGAGATCTCCTCACCCCGCAGTAAAGTCCCATCGCTTTGTTTCCAACGTTCAAGGGATTGAGCGATCAAGGGTCAGGCAATGTGTTGTGTGCGTGCCTCTTAGGCAAAGGGAAGTCAGATCCTGCTGGTGCATTCATAGGCCACACCCAAACATCGGAGCAGGGCTCCCGGCACCGCGCCGGGTTTGGAAAACAACATCCTTGCTCCTCTCCTTATCTACAGTCCAACATTCACAGCTGCTCCGCAGACACCCGCGGCCAATGTTTTCTCCCTCCGGGCGGCCGGACAACGCTTCTGCACCGGCGGCTCTCCTTCCTGGAGAACAACCTCCCATAGCGCGGGCGGGAGCAGGGCAGGGGGGAGGCTACTCTTATAACCGGACCTCGTAAATATATGCAAGGCTATCGGTA
>NW_010246105.1:1814-2021 GCF_000690775.1 Eurypyga helias
CGCTGTGCCTCACGCTTAATATTCTCTGAGTCTCAGGATGGTTTATTTTTTCCTCTTTGAGTCCTTTTCCTTCAAAACGTGTCCTTTCACGCCACAGCCTACCATCCCGATGGGATTTCCTTTGGCGGAGCAGGAACCCGGGCTGCGCGCCGTGCAACCTCGCCAGCACGCAGCCACGCTCAGCTTCCCACCAGAAGCAGCCGTGTT
>NW_010246106.1:0-5166 GCF_000690775.1 Eurypyga helias
CAAACTTGCTGAGGGTGCGCTCAACTCCATGGTCGATGTCAGTGACAAAGATGTTAAACAGCACAGGTCCCAACACCGACCCCTGAGGAACGCCACTCGTCACCGATCTCCACTCAGACATCGAGCCGTTGACCACCACTCTCTGAGTGCGGCCATCCAGCCAGTTCTTTATCCACCGAGCAGTCCGTCTGTCAAATCCATGTCTCTCCAGTTTTGAGACAAGGATGTCATGCGGGACAGTGTCAAAGGCTTTGCACAAGTCCAGGTAGATGACATTGGTTACCTGTCCTCTATCCACCAGGGTCATGAGCCCCATATTCATCAGGCACAATCTGCTCTTGTTGAAGCCTTGTTGGCTCTCGCCAATCACCTCTTCATTCTCCATGTGCACTTGCATGGTTTCCAGGAGGATCTGCTCCATGATCTTTTCACTATAGTCAGAGCCTTTTTATTTTGACACCCATGCTGACACACACAAACTCACATAGCAAAGGAGTGGTTTGTTTGGAATTCAGCCAGGCATTTATTTATCTGTAGTCATGTTCATCTAGATTGTAAAATGTCTTGGAAACATGGATTTTGGACCATGGTCATGGGTGCTGACAAAAGCAATGATGAGGAAGCAGAAATTCTTCCACTGGCAGTGGTGAAGGAATATAGAAAGACTTTGGGTATATCACTGAACCTTAGTATTTCCATCTGTAATGTGCAGAATAATGACTCCTACTATTTTCATGAAGTGCTTTGAGATTTATTGAAGTTCTTATTGCTTTGTGTGATTGTTGTGGTGAATGTCATTTTAAGGACCATGATAGAAAACACATGTAATAAACTTCTGTTACTTGTTTTTCATCAGTTTATGCACCCCTGCCACACGTAAACATACAAATACACTGGTTTTACTCACTGAAGTAGTATTTTTACAAAATTATTATCCATGGTTCCTGGTGCAGGAGGACATGCAAGCCAATAGAAACAATTGTCTGTGCTGGATATATTTACAAAGAGATGCTACCATGTGGGAACTTATGTTGATGAGAGTTAAAAAACTTAATTTTTAATACTTAACTACTGAAGTCCACCCACCTGAGTCCTTGTCAATCTGACAAACCTGGATGGGGCAGGAATAATTTAGATCAATTCTTTTATCATACCTCTTGTGCCAAAGCCTAGCCTTTATGCACAACACTGGCTTTTCTTTAAATATTCCCTTCATCAGAAAGAGTAAATGCAAAATATGGTACATGTGGGGAAAGGAGTGCCAGGAAGCTTTATTTCTCTTTTCTCTTAATCTCTAGTGATATTATACATAGTTATCTGGTACCCTCAATTGTGCCTCACCTACTACGGAAGGAAAAAAAAAAAAATTACTGTAATAAATCTCATGACCTCTAGTCAAGGAAAACCGAAATTCTCAGATATCCATAACAAGCTGAGCATTTGCAGCAGCAGAAATTACAAGTGCTGCACACTGAACTAAAGTCTCTGGCACTTTAAAGTGCACATTTTCCAGCTTTGCCCTTTCCATAGTATTCCATGGGGGCCACCCATCGCAACTGCTGATAAGGTCGTGTGCAGGGTGGGTGATGAATCTGCACTGATTTCAGAAGGTTTTTCTGTCTGGTTGCAAAAAATAGATATGCATGCCTCCATGAGAGGAATCCTTAAAGGGAGACTGTGTAGAAGTATGTGCATTTTCTAGTGGAAAACAGAAAAAAAGGGGATAAAACACAAAAAGACATAATAAATACTAGTAATAAGTAAATATTTTACCTAGCAGGCAGTAGATTTTTTTTTTTTCTTATTTGAAGTATGTTTAAACCGTCACTGGATAGTCTCTGTACCAGTGACTTACATGTATGTAACCTTTTTGTACAATAATTTGAGAATTAGCTTTTGCTCTTTTTTCTCCCCTTGGCCCTCCAAAACCCCAAGCATCCTTCTGAACTCTGAGTGTGACATTTGGATTCAGGCAGAGACCTCCAACAGTTCACGGTTTTGCATCTGGTTTCTTGTTTTGAGATTGTGACGCAGCATACACAACAACAGAGAAATTTAAACCAGAAAAGATCAAATCAATACGTTCTTCTATATTTAAAACAGAAAAACTAACAAAAAAAAAAAAACCCACACAAAACCAACCAACCAACCAAACAAAATCCCCAACAAAATTAAAAAAAAGGAAGAAGAAAAACAGCCTAAAACTGACTCCAGGGTTTCTCATGTCTTCAGATCCAGGATATTTTAATTTCATGCTCCTTTACAGATGTTTGTGAGACTTAGATCCAGATTGGTTATCGAACTCGATGCATCCTCTTTAAGTTTAGGGCCAAATCTCATCTATTTAGTGAGGACAGAATTATTCTGGGGCAATATTTCACATACATTTCCTGTCAAAAGTCCATGCTGAGCCAGCTCAGAGGAATGGCAATAGGAATCACAGAGTGTTCTCCTGTGCCACATTGGTAGCCTGAGTGTGTTGAGCCGATGGCATTTGGCTTCACTCACAGAACCATGTGTGGTACAACGCTGCCCATCCTTGTCACTGTGGGAGCCACCTCTCACTGGGCTTGTAGAGATAGAAACACCCTTCCTAGTAAATCGACTCTGTTGTACCAATGGGACATGCTGCTTTAGAGCAGCAGGGAATACAGCAAGGGAAATGAATTGTTAAAAAATGTGAAATATTCTTTTTGGTGCCAAGGATAAGGAGGAATTCTTGGGATGAATCCAGAACTGAGGTATGTCTAGGAATTGAAATGATTTCAGGGGAAGGGAGAAGAGACTCTGAACAATGAGATTTATTACACTGGGATATAGCCTCCTAAGAGGAAGGGGTTGAAGACAAAATGCTGGAATTAACATAAGATTGGACAAAACACTGGAGGATATGGAGAGGATATTTAGTCACAGATTTTTAAGGCCAGAAAGAGCCATTGTGATCACTTAGTCAAACCTCCTGCATGACTCATACCAAGGGATTTACCTAAATGTATTCCTGTTACAAGTCCAATGGCTGTCGTACACTAATGCATATCGGTTAGACAAACATCCAGCCTTGATTTAAAAGAAACTTCCGGTAACAGAAAATCCATTGTTAGGATAAGCCTTTCTCATGATTATTTATATTCTCTACTAAAAGTGTGGGTCATATTTCTCATGTCAGTTTTTCTAGCTTCAACTTCAAATCCTGTATATCTGCTAAACCGAAGGACCTTCTGTGACCCTCTTGTCCCCATGTATTTTTTGTCCCTTTGATGTGTATCTCAGATTCTTATAACACCATGTTCACCTGTGCTTTAGCTTGTCTCCCTCTCACTCCTCAAGTAGCTCTTAAAAACACTTATCTTGTGCTGACCCTCCCAATGCTAGTCCTTCAGAATAAGTTACATTTTGATAAGACAGAGTCATAGCTTTGCTCCCTTAGCATGGACAAATGCACTTTGATGTCTGAAATGTGTGCTGCCGCTTCTGATTTACCCTGTGTGCCAAGCTTCCTGGGTAAGAGGACTGCATCTTCAGTGTCAGTGTCAGTATTTTTATAGAGTTACTCAACTCGAGCACAGTCAGCACTTAAGAGGAAGTAATAACAGTGCTGGGAATGGTTTTGCTTCATCAACATGTGTACAGCAAAGAAATGTACTTAGGTGAGTTACTAGAACAAGGGCAATTAAAAGGGCAATGCCCTGAAGCTCTGGGGGTACCACACCACCGTTCTGTCTGGTCTCAATGGCTCCACTCCTAAGGGGAGTGTGTGCATTAAAATCACTGAATTTCTGCACAGGTTCAAGAATCTAAGGGTTTCACCATAACAGATCTTCAGCACAGGATAAGGCAAATTCTGACCAAGGAGAGCTATAAGCTTTGTTGTTCTGGATGTTAATCCCAGACCTGAATTTATATAAAAAAGGCTTTCCACCTGCCTATTGAACCTCATGGGTGAAAAGCTGGAGACCCAATAAGCTGAATTTTACCCCTGATTTCTTAGGTGAGAAACTAGAGAAGTTTGGGAGGTCATTTAAACACAAAGCTGTGCTCGGGGTGCTTTGCAGTCGTCTTCTCTAGAGAACTATTCCCTGACCTCTATTTTTCTGGTTTATGCTGCTGTTGATTTATGTATGTAGAAGCCAAACTTCAACTTGATCAGGGTCTTTAAGTAATGCTGCTGTACCTTAATAAAACTGTAGTTAGCCTGCTGCTGTTGTGAAAATGGTTGAATAAGCCTTGAAAGTATAAAATCAAAGGACAATTAAATCTTGGGTTCAGCTCCCAAATGGATTTCCGCTAGAAATTCACACTTAATAAAATACAGAAAATTGCATTTTATTTTGGTACATAAATACTGGTGGTGGGGGACCGTGGCATTTAGAAGAGAGAATCGTTCCACCAGAAAACTCACTTCAGCAAAATGATGCAGTCCAGTTGAGCCCCTTTTATGATCTGAGAAATTACTGTTTTTATAGCACACTAAATAAAACCTGCTATTTGAGCTGGAGGTTTATTAGTAAAGGTGATTTTGCCATAGCTGGGGAGGGAGGGAAGGAGGAGAGATGAGGGATAAACATCGAAGCAGAAATATGAGTCATTCAGAAAAAGCACAGTGATGCCCCAAAACCGTGGTGTCAGCCATCATCACCTCACCTAGCACTGAAACAGAAATATTTCATGTCAATATTTTGTTGTTGTTGTTGCTTCAAAATGTTATTACTAGCCTGGTTCAATTTCCCCCAGTGGGAAAGCACTTGCTATGGGTGCAGCAGGGAACCTGTGAAAGCATCTGGGCATAACGAGCATCTCCAGGCAGCCGAATCTAGGGAATGGTAAAATTGGTCCTTACAAGAGAGCTCTCAGGTTTAGCCAAAGCAGCTTGTCATGTTGCTGTGCCCAAACTCACCACAGTTACAGTCTTGAAAGAGGACTTTCAGGTGGACACAAGCACCCTCATAGCACATGTCCATGCCCAAGACATCCTGGTGCAGTCCTGCATGTCTTTCTTCAAACCTTCCTTCCTTAGGGGTGTAAAATAAATCACCTCACTCAGAACAAGGTGGATGGCTTTGTCATAGGGGTATTAGCTCCTGTCCAGTCATATACCATGTTTTTGATGATGAAGGGGGCTTCCAAGACTGTTGGAAGGGGACTTTTACAATGGCAGGGAGTGACAGG
>NW_010246106.1:5310-18197 GCF_000690775.1 Eurypyga helias
TGGATGAGGCTTTGAGCAACCTGGTCTAGTGGAAGGTGTCCCTGCCCATGGCAGGGGGGTTGGAACTGGATGGTCTTTACAGTCCCTTCCAACCCAAACCATTCTATGATTCTATGTGCAGCAAATATCCCTAGTGATTACCTCATGTGATTGCTGCTGCTTCTGGGGAAAAGGGGAGAGAGATCAATTTTTATCTGCCAACAATAGGGAAAAATAGGCACAGGTTATACAAAAACTGGGAAGATAATAATAATAATTCTGAAACAATAATAATTCTGAAACTCCACTCATTCTGTAATGTTTAGCAAATGGGTCAGGTTTCACAGCATGCCTGCTTGGACATTTAGGAGGACTGTATGCCATGTAAAGGATGATGAGTGTTCTCCTATTACCTTTCAACAGAAGATGATTATTTTACTGCTGAAAACAAAGGAGAATCACACCCCAAGTCTGATCTGAGACCATCTGTTTGAAAGAATCCAGAACATGGTACCCCCACACCATTTGCTAGCTTTGCAGAGTGCAGTGACTTTTCAGTATGTACCCAGTGAAGCCAGAATTTTATCATGTATGACCTCTTTAGGCAGATTTTCCAAAGGGAATGAACCTTCTTATATTTTGCTGCAGATCACTGAAGTTCATCTCAGTTTGCTGAAGGCACAGGTGATGATCTCTCTGAATTTGCAGTGCACGGCTCAGCTACTAATGCAGGGAGGTGGGAAGACACTGTGTATTTGACCTCTCCCACAAATTTTCATGAGCTTTAGCCCAGCTGTGCCAGATAGATGCTCTGGCAGACGTCTGGACTTTCTGCTAACGCTGTTAGCAATGCTTCCTTCTAGACCTTAGCTGCAATCAGGATGCTTTGAAAGAATTAATCTGGTGGTCAGTAACTGCTAAATGAAGTGCATGCTACAAGAATGATGAGCTAACTGACTAGAGCTCACAGCTTTTATGAGCTTCTCTTAATGCCTGTTTTCAGGTGAATTCAGCATCTCCTTGACATTTAAGGACTCAATTTATAATCAAATTATTTAACTCTAGTGGAAAGAATCACTGGCCTCAATGGAAAAGCCATTTATATTTCCCCCAATCCTTGAGAAAAAAAAAAAAGAAGTGTGTTCAGGGTAAAACTGCTATTCCTATAGTAAATGAAGGATGAAAGAAATCTTTCAATGCAAAGTGAGCACTGCAGGCTTTTAAAAATTATAGCAGAATCTTACCGTGCACAGCTGCTCACATCCTTATTTCCAATTAAGTAATCTGAGATGTGCCAAAGCATTAACATCCTGGACAACGCCACAAACCTTTCAGAGACAAATACCCCTTACTGCTCACATTTTGGCAGGTCCCTGACCATCCTGGGATCATTCTGCTGTTTGATTTTGGCCAAGTCACTCAGCAGATATACATCACCTTCAACAACGTTAAACTACCAAGCAAAGTGGAAGAGCAGGGTGAGGTAGAAACCTGGACTTGTAACATCATAGTTACAGACCAAAAAGCGTAGGTCAAAGTCCGTGGAAATACACAGTTCTGAAGGGATGGAAGTACATTTTATATATAAATAATAAAGCCTTGTTATCAGTGCTGCTGTTAAGTTCATTAGCAAGGCTTTCGGACAAAGAAAACCATACAGCTTAGCAAAGGTGTCTTGCTCTGTGAGCCCTGGCTTTTTGGACATAATGTCTGAAACACTCTTCTTTGAGCTGGCTTGAGGCCAAACGAGGACCAAACCCGAGTTATCTCACCAGATGAATGGGCAAAATTGTATGAGTCCCATTGTAGTCCACCTTAGCTGGTTCCCAATTGTTCTGTCCCAGCTGCCTAAACTGAGGCGGCAAACTGTGTTATGCTTAAACACGATATTTAAACTGCATTGTTTTGTCAGTGGTGATGGGCCCTTTGTTGAAGATGACAGAAAAATCCCATTGTTTAGAGTTTTCCCAGACTCGGTGCTTAATACAAAGCCCTGAAAAGAGCAGGGTTGTTTAAACATTTGATAAAGAAAATATGTGCAGAGATGGGTCTATCCCACTAGGAAGGAGCAGATCAGCTCCCAGCGCCAAATCCTACCTTTATAAATTCACCATGTTGTTGCAATTTGCTGAAATAAAATCCTCAATCACTGTGTGTAGAAAATGGAAGTGTCTGAAATCCAGCAGAAGATTGAAATAGTGTTCAAGTCATCCGGTTTAAACCTAGTAACAAAATGAATTTGGAATAATTTTGGAATTTCTGAACTGTTTAGCAAATCATCACTCTTTACCAGGAATGCATGGAAAATTATGATTTGCCACCACATGACCATCTTTGGACCCTTCATCAATCTCTGCATATTTCTTTATCTTTTCCTTAAGGATAAGTTCTTTAGATAGGTATTATAACAACAATTGTAATGCAAAAGCCTGAACCTCAGTTTCTTTGTGTTGACACAATTGAGCAAATATCTCAGGGAAGACAGACACAGTGATGGGGTTGCAAATCTGGAAGGAACTCCAGCAGCTTGAGAGAAGATCCTCCAGATTTGTGTGAGGCTTGCACCACAGCCTATGATGTTTGTGTTCGATGCACAGACACAAACAGGTGATGCTCTGCTTTTAATTAACCCACTAGCACCCCATGCCATGTCTTACTCTGAAGTAGTCCCCCTGCAGCTTTGTGTTGATTCCTGCCTCTCTTCCTATGTCTAACGAATGATCATACCTCCTGTGTATGTGGTGGTGCTGGGGCTTTGTACTACTGAAGATTCAGGGAGCTGAGGAAGGAATAAGCACTGGGAGTGATAAGTCTGACAAACTGACCTGTAAAATCCCCTTGTTTAGGATGATAGTAATGAATTTTATGTTAGTACCTGCTGACAGCTTTTCTATTAGTATTTTAATTGGAATTGAAACCCCTACATCAGTTTTGAACCAGATTCAGTGGGGTTTCTCAAAAGAGAGTGGTGCTGTTTGCAATTCCAGCAACTGTCATATGCTGCTCTGTGATCCCTCCTCCCTAGTTAGAGTCACCAGAGACCTAAAGGATTTCCTGAAACCATTTCAGATACTTGTTATTTCAAACTGACCTGACTTCATCACAGTCCCCTCCTATAAACTGATCACCTCTCACGTCAATGACTGCTCAACCTGTAAGCTATCAGGGCAGAGAGAAGTACCCCTGAACCTGGTGTTGCCTTTGCTTGGCATCTTCCATTTACAAAGCTACCCCAGGAAGGCTCTGTGTACTCATCAAAATACACAAAATATCTCCAACCTGTAGTTCAGATTAGAGCCTTTGAGTGAGCAGTTTGCAGCTGTCCCATTGGGACACAACAGGAAATGCCCATTTTTAAGTGAAAGTATAAGTTGAGCTAGGATTATTTACCTGTCATAACACACTGCTGTGTCTGAGCTAATACCCTTCCCTGCATGGCTTGGAGACAACACCTCGTGACCCAGCTTTTAGCCAATGCAGGTGGCAAGCAGGGCCAATGTCCATGTACGTACAAGCAGCCACAGCTTCATCCCATGGATTTCCAATCAGATGCTGGCACTTGGTTGCCAAAACTGCTGTTAAAAATGGCTTATAAGTTCCTAGACCACACAGAGGTATAACACAGTGTTTGATGAGATTCTTTCTCACTGGAGGGGCAGGGGTGGCCCTGAGATGAAAGAAAGCATTTCCCAAGAGTCTGATTCTAAGTGACATTATTCGTTTAGAAAAGCCTTTCCTCTTTTATTTTCCTATATTTTCTTTTTCCTTTTTTTTTTTTAATTTTATTTCCAGCCTATGAAGGAGATAACAAAGGATGGTATGTCCCCAGAGCACACTCTGATGTGTCACTGTGGATGCCAATCCCCACAGACGCTCCCGATGTTATTAATTTTTAAAACAAACTTGCTGATTGAGGTTCTGACTGCCTTTAAATTGTCTCTACAAGGAGACTGTGTACTAATTAACCCACAGAAACAATCAATGATGTACCTTTTTCAAGTTTCAGGGTGATTAGAATATGAAAATGAAGAGCACAATGGTGCAGATGTTTTAAAATCACAGCAGACAGCAATTAGTGACATGGGAACCAGCTGCTTATCTCTCCAGATAAAGCCTCTTAATAGGGAATTACACTTGAGGAGCCATTACACAGATGGATCTGCGAATGATTTAAAGAGGGGGCGTTGTAGTATTAACTTTGATTTGCAAGCCAGATTCTTGACAAGCTGTATGTATGTTACCTCTGCAAAAAGGTGCGTTTGGAGCAGAGGGGTACCATCTCCTCTAAGCAACCAGATTTTTTTCAGGTGATGGGTTTCTCTAATTGTGTATTTTATCATTATTATTATTTTCAGTTATATTAATTCTTATTTGTATCATTATTATCATTAGTATTAGTATCATTACTATTAGTATTATTTTAAAAAGCTCTTGATTTGGTTGCTGTCATCATCTCCCACTTTTTGCTTTGGGGCTGGAAGCAGTGTATGGATTTAGAGAGAAGCTCAGGTGAGGGAATGCGAGGCAGTGTGAGACATCCAGTAGTTAAATGAAAAGAGTCCCTGAGAGATAGATTCTGCTGCTGGCTACTGCTTGCAAAGTAGGGTGCCGCTCATCACGAGTCTGATACAGTCTCATCCTCTCAGATGCAAGGTCCACATCCCAGAATAAAACAATAAATTGAAGAAAGCACATCTGCAGGTGCAGAGTGGCACAGGTCTGGCAAGGCAGGTGTAAACACACAGTTCCATCTCCTCTGCTCCCAGGCCAGTGCTCTTCAGCTGTTAGCACATGGAATGTATCCTTCTCCTTAGGTCTATCCACTGTTGCCAGAGCTGAGGCCTGAAACTCATGAGTTTGGCATCAAAATCATACACTAACTAGTAAAAGGATTCAAACTGTATTTCTTCAGTCTAAGGTTTAGCATGTGCTGGGTCATGGGGCTCAAACTTCTTTACAGTTATGAAAACTATTAGCTTCTTTATGTGTATTTAGTTTTCGTTAGAAGTAAGATGGGATTATTACCCACTAAGCACATCTAGTAAATTTACTGTAAAGAAAAATATTGACCTATTTTGTTTAGATATGATAAAATTGCATGAGCTAAGCTGTGCTTTTACTTTCACAAAAGAAGGGCCAGACTCCCAGTGCAGAATAGTTAACTGCTAAGAAAATTCCTTTTAATGAAAGGGTAAACTACAAAAGTCACTGAAGTTTGAAGTATTTTTAGGTTATCATAAACCAAAAATTAAATAAAGATAAATTTTTCCATTTTCATGAAAAAAACCCACTATTCTTGATGCTGGTCTTGGCCATGTTGCCATATTCAACAGTCCCTTGCCAAGACCTATGGAGCTGCAGAATATTGCATGCTTACGGACAAATAAAATAGTGTATTTCTATGAAAGGCATCGAGATACAGGTTTCTGAAGAGCCCTGTTTGTCCTCACCCTACTGACAGCTCCGGCATCTTCTACTCAGTGGAGGGTTAGGTTAGTTGAGCTGGGGTTTGTTGGCTTCTTAGGGTGGTGGTCACCCATCAGGACAAACAGAAGCCTAAACATTAGGACTGATGGGATCAGGCAGCAACCAAGATGGATACATGCAGAATAGAATACACTCAGCTGCATCACTTGTAACTGATTTACAAATGTTTTGAAGCCAAGAGTCCCCTTGTATCCATTGCAGGCAGTGAAAACCAACCTGTTGCAGGTTGATCTCTGGTTTCCGTGCTGCTGAAGAATTATTTTGGAGTGATATGGACAGGTCTGGCAAGGGAGAGCAAATAGTAAATGTTATGCTGGAATAAATTGCATGAGGAAAGCCAGTGGACTGTTATGTGCTTTGGCAGATATATAGTTTTGACATCCCACTTAGAAAATGGAGTCCCCTGATCCTGCAGACTGGTTGTTTTTTGAAGGCCTGTTGAAATCAGAGTGTTTATCCATGTGATTAAATGCCTCCAGAGTTGGCACCTTTGATGACATAGGCATATCTTTCTCATGAATTATAAGATAGATGTTGTGGTGGCCCATGGTGCTGGAGTAATGACAAGGCTATCATTAGGGATATGTTGGAAGTTGCATCATCATTTTATATTGTGCAGGCCAAGGAAATGAGGCTGGAGGAGCCAAGCAATATATCAGCATTCATCGCTGATATAGAGCTGGCCTCTCAGAACTGAGCCCTTATTAACTGCCTTAAAATATGTATCAGAGATTATTTCTCTCTTTAAACTTGGGATCATGTATGCAGTGGACATGGAGGGACCAGGGTGTTGCCAGCATGTGATGATTTCACTCGCTGCTGTAACACTCTTTATTTTTTTCTTAAAAATGAAATTTTTCAGGTCATTTAGTTTCACAGCTCAGCATTTTGGAAATAAAGTGGGTGTAAGGAGTTGCTGTGATTGCAGTCATAAGGCCAGGATCTGTGTAGAAGGATCCTGACCCTGTCTTGGTGTGGGTTCTAGGGGCCAAGAGAGGCCTCAGACCATCGTTTCTAGGGCTTTTCCAAGTGACAAATCATGATAACTCAGGAAGTTGATGTTTCATGTGAGGCTTTCATGGAGGGCACCCGCCTCCAGTCCTGCTGGGACCTCACCAGAGTTTGGCCAACTCCTCATGCCTAGCTGACAATACACCAGGATTGCTGCTGGCCTGGGTGTCAGGAGAAGACCCAGACAGCTGAGGTAATATGAAGCTCAGGAGGTTTGTCATCACTTTAAAACAAACAAACAAAAAAAAACCAAAAACAACAACAACAAAAAAAAACAAGCTATGAAACTTTAGCACCAGTGTTGTTGATTTCCTTTACAGCCTTCCCTGGCCTCATCCCAAGGACCTGGACATGCTTTGGGATGCTCTCCATTTTCTGAAGGAGGGCATCAGTGGCATGGGTTGTGGCCCTTGCATGCATGGGAGGCCACTGTAAGGAGGAGAAGGAGGAGGAGATGGAGGAGGAGGAGGAAAAGGAGGAACTGATTCATTCCCCGAGGGCTGTTTATGCTTTCAGCTCTTTTCTCAGGCTGAAGAATCCGGGTGTCGCTCGTCCGTGACATCTGCAACTCCACCACAGCTGCGTGCTTTCATTTTCTCACTCCATAATTCCTGGAAATCTCTGCTTTCCCTGAGCGTGGCTGGTCCATGTGCACAACAGCTGAATTATCCACAGGATTTAAAAGTCCCTGATTACTCTTCAGATGATGGACCAGAACAGCTTCATCGTTACTGCCTATTCCAGAAAAGCCACATGCCGATTTTTATATGCACATGAAGGATATCTCAACATCAATTTGCCATTAACATACATGTTTACTGGTCACTAAATAATGCACCATGGGCTTGGGGGTGTTTTGCATTTTTCAAGTCCCTTTGAAGTTGCTTAGATCTCGGGACACCTGATTTCCCAGCTCAAAACTCTTTCACACAGATAGCCTCCTTGCCCCCAGAATGTCTGTTACAAACACCTCGAATGGGGATCTAATGTAACTTTGCTGATAGAAACTTAATTGTAACAAGGTGTTTGCAGAACACGAGACAATTACCAGTTGTTTTCTATTGTTCTTTCCTTGGCTACACATTTATTTTAAGTCTCTCATCATGTATTTGGCATTCAGAACATTGTCATTAGTTTGCAAAGAGCAGTTGTTTGCAGTACTAGGTGTACAAAATCAGTTGCACAGTTTGATCCAGAGCTTTACAAAGAAAGGTCCTAAATGTAACAGGGGAAAACAAATGGCTAGAAGATGTCAGTTAGTGAAAGTAAAAAGAAATGTATTTCGTTTTGCCTTAAGAGACTTTTCAAAAGGTTATAGTTATAGCAAACATAATTTCTTAGCTGAAGGAGGCCCATCACAGAAATAAAGTAGACTTTCTTTTTCTCTGTAACAGTCTTCAGCATAATGCTGCCCTTTGTGTAACCTCTGCGGCTTGAAGAGCTGCTGTCAGATTAGAAATCATATTGAAAATATCTCTTACCAACATTGCAAATAGCAGATTATTAAAATGGAAAGGGAGTAATGCGAATCTTGAACCTGCCAAGTGTGCCTCACACACTTGACGCTATGCATATGATTTTAAGCAGTAAGTTTGTAGAGACGACTTCCATGTGAAATTTTAAGCAAGTAAATCTTTGCAGATTCTGGCTTCAGAGGGAAGTGGACCCATGAGTTTTCCTCCTGTTTGTTACAACTTCCAAGATAATTTTGCATTTTTCTTGTTTATAACAATGAGCTTAATTGCTGTTATTGAGCATCAAGTTCTGTAAGGGATTATATTTTAGGAAAAAGGGATTCTCACCAGGAGGCTGAGTTGCACCATTTATCCATTGAAAGGGAATATTTTACTTGTGTTTTGAATTAAAAATCAATAGAATATAGTTCCTTGGCAATTTAACATTTATAGAAATATTTCCATTGTTTTCATAGTGGGAAAACAAAACAAAACTTGTTTACAGTGCATGAATCTAAATGCAAATTTGGCTCAAGTATAAGAAAACCTTATAAAGGCTCCTAAGCATTATAAGAGCATTGGTTAAGAAGAGTTGTCATTCCCTGTACAAATAAAGAGCTACACCCAGGGGTTAGGAACAGACTGGTAAACTAATTTTTGTTTTGCTATTTTTCTTTTACCTTCCAGGTTTATGACAGGCCACAAAAACATTCTGCTCTGCATTATGATCCGGGCCTCCAACAAGACTTCACCAGTGACACCTTAAAATCAAAGCACCAGCAGAAAAGTAGCAACCAGCACCACCTTGACTGGTCAGTGAGCTCCGATACTGGATCCTCTTCCCAAAGTTGTTTCATCAACACAGAACCCAGTCGAGAAACGGTTAGTGCCACCAAGGTCTCCGGTTCAGAGCCAGGAGTTTCCTTCATAAAATCCCAAGCAAAGAAGTCCTGTGCCAGCAGCACGTGGGGACAGCTGTCAGCCAGTAGTAAAGAGCTTGCCATTTGCAGTGCAGTCCCATCACCTAATAACATCAGCGTGGCTACCCAGCCGAGCAGCGCCTCTGAGTGCAATGGGCTTTTGCCCCTTGGTGATCAAGAGGGAGGTGTGCAGCTGGAGGCCCCCGATCAGCCCGCTGGGAGTACAAAGAAGAAATCCAGCAAAAAGGACTTGATAAGTCAAACCATCCAAACTGCAGACATTGAATGGGTGAAGAGTGCTCAGAAAGCCTTTGACAGCAAATCCCATGACAGCATGGAAGGGAAAAAAGAGTCTTACTTGATGGACAGTGTGTTGGATACATCACCCTCAAAGCAGAATTCTACTTGCGCTAGCAGTTGTGAAAGTGACACCAGTCATGTACGAATTACTATCCCAATAAAGTCTCCGACAACAGATACATCTGGCCACAAAAGGAAAAAAAGGCAGTCCACAAAATCTTCCATAGAGAAAACTATCCAAGAGAAAAGCCTGCCTTCTGGACTTACTGTGAGCAGTGAAGTAGCAAACAGGACTAACTCTCAATCAGAGGGGAGTAAAAAAGATCTTCGAGCCACAAAACCAGGGAAAATGATTGAAAATGAGTCCCCATTAGTAGCTGTCGACAGCAGTGTGCTCACTGACAAAGCTTCCCCCAACAGTGCCACCAGACTCAGAAAGCCTGTAGCTGTGGTACCCACTCTCCTACCCACTGACCTTCCCACAGCTGGCAAATTATCAGAGGTCCAGCACCCCAAACTCGCAGCTAAGAGGCGATGGACTTGCAGCAAACCTAAATCTATCCTTCGGGAGACCTCCATGACATCTGAGAAGCTGATGGTGGAGCCTCCTTCAGCCTATCCCATCACACCATCCAGCCCTCTGTATACCAATACAGACAGTCTTACTGTGATCACACCCGTCAAGAAGAAAAGAGGACGACCAAAGAAACAGCCTTTACTCACTGTTGAAACCATCCATGAGGGAACTTCCACCAGCCCGGTGAGTCCAATCAGTCGTGAATTTCCAGGAACGAAGAAAAGGAAGAGGAGACGGAATCTGGCCAAGTTGGCCCAGATGGTCCCAGGAGAGGACAAGTCCATCAGTGAACTCAAGTTTCACAAAAAGGTTGGGAAGCTTGGTGTCTTGGATAAGAAGACCATCAAGACCATTAATAAAATGAAGACCCTCAAGAGGAAGAATATTCTCAATCAGATCTTGTCCTCCTGCTCCAGCAGTATAGCTCTGAAGGCAAAAGTCCAGCCACCATCCAGTGCTGGGCCAACCACCATTGATGCCAGACTAGGGAAGCAGATCAATGTCAGCAAGAGGGGGACTATCTACATTGGTAAAAAAAGGGGCAGAAAGCCAAGAGCAGAGCTGCAGCCTCAGCCAGAAGAACCTAAGACAGCCATCAAGCACTCAAGGCCTGTTTCCAGCCAGCCAGAAAACCCAGCAGTGCCTTCCAACCTACAGTCACTTGTGGCATCGTCACCAGCAGCTATTCATCCACTTTCAACACAGTTAGTGGGGACTAATGGCAACCTTAGCCCTGCAAGCACTGAAACAAATTTTTCAGAATTAAAAACTATGCCAAATCTTCAACCTATCAGTGCTCTTCCTACAAAAACCCAGAAAGGAATGCACAGTGGAACTTGGAAGCTGTCACCACCCAGGTTAATGGCTAATTCACCTTCCCACCTCTGTGAAATAGGTTCTCTGAAAGAAGTCACGCTGTCGCCAGTGAGTGAGTCTCACAGTGAGGAAACTATACCGAGCGACAGTGGGATAGGTACAGACAACAACAGCACTTCTGACCAAGCCGAGAAAAGCTCAGAATCCCGCCGGAGATACTCCTTTGATTTCTGCTCCCTGGACAATCCAGAGGCTATCCCATCTGACACCAGCACAAAGAACAGGCATGGTCACCGGCAGAAACATCTCATTGTGGATAACTTTCTCTCTCATGACAGTATAAAAAAGCCAAAGCACAAGAGGAAAAGGAAAAGCCTGCAGAACAGAGATGACCTCCAGTTTCTGGCAGACCTTGAGGAACTCATCAATAAGTTTCAAGTGTTCAGGATTTCCCATAGAAGTTATACGTTTTATCATGAAAATCCATATCCCAGCATCTTCAGGATTAATTTTGATCACTATTACCCTGTGCCATATATCCAGTATGACCCATTGCTCTATCTTCGCAGGACCTCTGACATGAAGTCTAAGAAGAAGCGTGGTAGACCTGCCAAAACCAATGACACCATGACAAAGGTGCCTTTTTTACAAGGGTTCGGTTACCCTATTCCCAGTGGGAGTTACTATGCACCCTATGGAATGCCTTACACATCAATGCCTATGATGAATCTTGGTTACTATGGTCAGTATCCAGCTCCTTTGTACCTGTCTCACACGCTCGGAGCGGCTTCCCCATTTATGAGACCTACCGTGCCCCCACCCCAATTTCATGCAAGCTCTCATATGAAGATGTCCACCACTGCCAAGCATAAAGCGAAACATGGAGTGCACCTACAAACACCGGTGGGAATGGGCCTTGGTGACATGCAGTCCTCTTTGACTCCTCCAAAGGTTGGAGGAGCAAGCCTTTCAAGTGGCCGACTTCACAAAAGGAAACACAAACATAAGCACAAGCATAAGGATGAGCGGATATTGGGGACACATGATGATCTGAGTGGTCTCTTTACCAGCAAGTCCACTGGCTTCTCCAGCCACACGATCAATGAAAGACTAAGCGGCTCAGATAAAGACCTCTCCTTGCTCAACGAGAAAAGCAAGCATAAGGACAAACAGAAGCACCAGCATTGTGAAACCGGACACAAAGGCTCAAAGAGTAACTTTGAAGTGGATACGCTGTCTACGTTATCACTTTCTGATGCCCAGCAGTGGACACAGAGTAAAGATAAAAGTGACTCGAGCAATGATCCCATTGACTCTTGCACAAAGAGATACTCTGGTAATACTGAGAGTAATGGAAGATCAGAGTCTCTGGACATATTTGGTGAAATGAATTCCTTGAGTGAGAAGCGGGATAATGATGCAAGTGGGAATAAAAGAAGAAGCTTTGAAGGGTTTGGAACTTACAGGGAAAAGGACATTCAGCCCTTCAGGACAAATAGGAAGGACAGAAGTACTTATGATTCTTCAGCCTCTTCAGGTAAGATCTGCTTTATGCTATTTCACCTTACTGCATTTAAATTCTAATGCTGAACAAAGAGAACTTGCCATTTACAGCAAATATGTTTGAGTCTGTAATTTCTCTGTCTTTTTGTAATTGACTCCCATTCTACATCCAAACGTTGGGCACATCAACAAGAAAGTTGGCCACACATTAAGCCAAAACCTTTAAAAGTCTTTGAAATGTTGCATATCATATTTATAATAATTTTTCCTCCCTTTGACTATCTCTCACAACTTGTTGTGCTTCTATCAAAAGTGTCACCTTTGCATTCTGCAACAGCAGCAATTATAATATCTTTTGGCAAGGTAGGCATCCCTCTAACTGGTGTCTGATGTCTCGAGGTGGCAGTGGTTGTGCAGCCTTTGGGAGAACAGCCACAGTACCAAGCAGAGGGTCCCTGCTCTGGCCCACAGAGCATACAAAAGCCATTTGTGAATGGGATGGACCAGAAGCATGGGAAGCTGTAGAGCTGGGTCAGTGTCCCATGACTGGTGTGGTGTAATGTGGATCCAAGGGGACCCATCACAGTGTTAGCTGGGCTGAAAATATAGAGACCCTGGGTACAATCCTAGTGTAAATCTGTCACTTCCAGTGGGCAGGTGTCATGTAAAGTAATTATCCTGAGTATTGAGTGGCTGTGGGAAGGGACTGGTGTCATGGAAACAATAAACCCTCGCTTATTGACTCTGAAGAGTTTTTAGGACTCATGACTTGGAAATATAAGATGGGTAGATGAGGAGGGAGGAAGCTCCTTTCAGCTGCTAAGGACATCTGTTCCTCTC
>NW_010246106.1:18233-21037 GCF_000690775.1 Eurypyga helias
TGAGAGACTGAATTGTACTTTACAATAGGGAGCTGCTTTTGTGATGACACAGAGGCAGGTGTTTTGCTGCAATATAAATGAATTTAGCTTGGGAGCAAGCCCAGAGCTCCTGCACCATCAGATATTTATCACAAAGCAGATTTTCACACTTGGTTCTGCAAAAGGGTGAACTTTGCTGAAGCAAACAGCAGTGGATGAGATTCTGATGTGCTAAAAAACAGCTTCAAAGAAATGTAATTCATAGCCTCCAAAATAAAAAGAGAATCAACTGAGAACACAGAGGGAGCAGAGAATTTGTATAACCTGCCAATGTAAGACTCTTAAGTTTTTTATTGGCTTGCAACTGATTTAGATCCAAAGACTGCTCATGCTTAAACCACCTAGACATTTCCATTTCCTTCACTGAGACCAGGATCTGGACTATTGCAATGAAAACCAGTCTAAAATAAGAGCTTATCCCATGAAAACATTCCCATTCACGATATCATGTTGTATCAGACCAATTGTGACACCCAGAAATACTGGAAAAGAGACTGAATTCAGTGACTGGTTATATCAGGGTTGCTACATGCCTGACAAATGACAAAATTATTCTCCACCAAGTGTTGCTGTGGCTATTGCTTTAAGAAAGTTGTGTCCTAGCAGACAAGGGTTAAAAGTCTCAAAAAACTTTATCAAAGCTATTTCTCAACTTTTTTAGTGAAAGTTACTGATTTCACAGTTTCATAACTTTGTACCTGTAGACTTCTTGCTTTCAGAACAGATATTTGCTAAACCTGTATTTTCCAATGTAATATATTTCACTTAGGCGTAGCAAATTATCAAGAGAAAATCCTCAGCACTGTTCAACTCAAATGAGTTTTCAAAGTAGGGGCATGATCCCCACCAGGCTGACTTGGAAATAGAATTAGTAAAGAAGAAGTCCATTTCATGTATTTTATTTCAGTTTATTGTCCATGACCATAAAAATATAAGATGGAGTGGTAGAACTTACAGTAGGAGCTCCATCATATTTGCTGTTTAAACTTTTAAAACTGGTTCTCATTTCAACTAAAATTATTATTTTTATTTATTTTTACTTTTCATGATTACAACTGTACATCATTCCCCATGACCTAATCCATCAAGTCACAGATTATGAACTGGTTTCTTCATTGTCAAGCCATTATTTAGATGGAAAAATCATCAGCAGTTAGCTAAGCAAAGCCAGCTAACCAGAGCCATACCTTGCACTACAAGGAAAAATACTAAAACTAAACAGCTCTGCCAAGAAAGGCCTGGAGCCAAGACTGCTCATTAAAGCCCAGGAACATCTGTCTGCTTATGACTGTCTAAGATCTCAGCACAGCTTTTTTTCTCTCTGACTTTGACCTTCACTGAGATTCCCAACAGAGGTCCACACTTGAGTCTAGCCATAACTATTAACTGGTTCCCACTGAGGGGGATTAAACTTTTCCATGATAACCTTGACCTTCTTTCTTCTAATTCACCTTGCATTTCCCTGAGGTGGCTAAACAGTGATTGACTAATAATAAAAATAAAAGGTAAAAAAACCCACCTTATGAGAACATACATCTCTGTCCCAGGAGGCGATTTCCATAGCCTGATTGCTCTTGCCATTTGGTATTTGTCATCTTTCACAATATAAAAATAATACATAACTGAGATAAGAGGAGACATCCTGAATATTCAAATGAAAGCTGAAAATAGATTTATATCACAATTTCAGTGTTATCTTCATTGCATGGGCATTTTGGCATGCTCAGTAATGCCATTTGCAGCATCACTCTATGTTGCTGGATATGAAATATGGAGCAAAAACCACTCACGCTTTGTAGAGATATCTGTGATAAGAGTGATGAGAGAACCATTTAATCCTCTTTGGTGTTTAGACATTGCAGTTTGTTTCAGGGTAGAGTGCTGGTGCAGGTGTAATTGTATTGTTGTAATTTTTATCATCTGTGTTTAACCATTTGTGAAAAGTTCAGTGTCCACTGGTGCTATGTAGTGACCATGCATATGGTAGAGAACAGTCCTGCCATGTGATCTTAAAGCATTGACTCAGTGGACACCCTCCTTCCACTCCACACAGCCAGAGGTACACTTCGTTCATTTTCAAAATGTTGTTGGGGCCTCTTTGGCACTCTGTGACCTGAGCTGGGGAACCAAGGGAGAGGCTGCAGATTGCTGCCATAGCTGGGATGGGGTGATGGAGACCAGAGCTGTATTTCAAAGAGGTCCTCAGAGCAAACTCCTCATCTTCTTCTCATGTGTCTACATGCTTCTTTTTCATACATGATGCTGAAGAAGAGACTTGCATTGCTGATGAGTAATCTTGATGCCAGATTGTGCATTGGCAAATAGAAGGAATGATTTCCTCTTCCCTACTTCCTTAGGTGGGTGAATGAGGAAAATTACATTTAACATTTTAAGGTGCATAGATAAAATGGCAATTTGTGTACATGACCTGCCTGATTATATCCTAGTTAGTATCATTATAGGCCAGGATGTAGCTGGGGGTTGAAGCTGAGCTCAAAAGTCACTATATGCGAGGCTCTATTTCTGCTTTTTTTTTGTAGTGAAACTAATCTGGGTCTATGCTACTTTATATTCATAATATTTCATAGAATCCCAGAATGGTTTGGCTTTGAAGGGATCTTAAAGATCATCCAGTTCCAAACTCCCTGCCATGGGCAGGGACACCTTCCGCTAGACCAGGTTGCTCCAAGCCTCATCCAGCCTGGCCTTGGACACTTCCAGGGATGGGGCATCCACAGTTTCTCTGGGCAACCTGTCCCAGTGCT
>NW_010246106.1:21108-34556 GCF_000690775.1 Eurypyga helias
ACCCATTACCCTCTGTCCTATTGCTACATGGCCTTGTAAGGAGTCTCCCTCCAGCTTTCTTGTTGGCCCCTTCAGGTACTGGAAAGTTCTATAAGGTCTCCCTGTAGCCTTCTCTTCTCCAGGCTGAACAACCCCAAATCTCTCAGCCTTTCTTCGTAGAAGAGGTGTTCCAGCCTTCTGATCAACTTCATGACCTCCCCTGGACTCATCCAAACATATCCATTTCCTTCCGTTTTAAGGCCCCAGAGCTGGATGGAGAACCACAGGTGGGTTCTCATGAAACCAGAGTAGAGGGGAAGAATCCCTTCTCTTGACCTGCTGGCCATACTGATTTTGATACAGCCCAGGATATGGTTGACTTTTCTGTTCTACAATCACAAGTTACTGGCTCATGTTGAGTCTCTGATCCAGACCATTTCCAACTTTTCATCCACCAGTACCCCAAGTCCTTCTCTTCAGGTCTGCTCTCAATCCATTCTCTGTTCAGCCTGTTCTTATGCTTGGGATTGCCCTGAACGAGGTGCAGAACCTTGCACTTGGCCTTGTTGAACTCCATGCAGTTGGCACGGTCCCACCTCTCCTGTCTGTCCAGGTCATTCTGGATGGTATCCCTTCCCTCCAGTGTGTCACTGTACCACACAGCTTGGTGTGGGCAGCAAACTTACTGAGGGTGCACTTGATCCCACCGTCCATGTCACTGACAAAGATGTTGAACAGCACTGGTCCCTGGGAAATGCCACTCGTTACTGGTGTTCATTCGGACATCGAGCCCTTGACCACAATTCTGAGTGCGACAATCCAGCCAGTTCCCTATCCACTGAGCAGTCCATGGGTCACATCCATGTCTTGTGGGCAGCAAACTTACTGAGGGTGCACTTGATCCCACCGTCCATGTCACTGACAAAGATGTTGAACAGTGCCAGTCTCAATCCCAGCCCCTGGGGAATGTCACTCATCACTGGTCTCCACTCAGACATTGAGCCATTGACCACAACTCTTTGAGTGTGACAATCCAGCCGGTTCCTTATCCACTGAGTGGTCCATCCATCAAATCCATGTCTCTCCAATTCAGAGACGCAGTTTTTCCTCTTTGTTTTTTAACAATGATTATACAAGCAAAGATTACCTTGCTTGCATATTGGGCATCATGGCTCAAAGATCAGCTAATAAGTACATGGATTTCATTAGGTATAGCACTGACACCATGCACAGTAAATTTACAGGAATATAAAGTTAATCATATGCAGCTATTAAGAAGGTAGTAATCATCAGTCTCTGAATGCTGGATAGTCAGCATGACAAACATGCTTTACAAATTAATGTTTCACTTTCCTAAAGCCTGACCATGCCTTTCCCCCTCAATGCCCAGCCGTAGTACAAGTTTAATTTTGTCTGATTTGACCTTTCCTTCTCAGCCAGTCTGTATGGTGCTGGTTTAACTCTGAAGAAATCAGCATCAGCTGTAGATGGAGGATGGGTGTGACACAGTGAGTAGTGTTTGGCCTATGATTTGAGTGGAGAAAAGGCGATGTGTCATGCATGCGTACATGTGTAAGTCACGCTTATTAAATGCACGACTGTGAGCTGTATTTGTTTATTTTTCAACATCCTTATCTCAAAAGTGGCCTTGTTCCTGTTAAAAAGCCTTACATTGGGTGATAAACCCTTCCAAAGGGAAAGTAGGAGGAATACTGGAGGAAGGGAGGAGAAGTGACAATCAAATGAATGAAGAGCATTCATCTGATGTCAGTACAAACACACATATAAGTAACCATGTTCTGCTAAGGAGTGTCATTTATCCACATGAGATTTCTTCCCTGACAAAACTCCCCTCCACGGCTCAGTTTCCTGCTGGAATGGGCCATTGCCCCACAAAACAGAATAAATCTCTGTTTTGTCCTCTCTCAGAAGTAAAATGCATTGGTGGGATTTGAAACAGAACTTGCTATGAGCAAAAACAAATGTGGTGAAATATTGGCAAAGCCACCATGAGTTTTATTTTGGTTTGAGGGGGATGTTTGGGTTTTGTTGTTGTTTTGGTTTTTTGGTGTCTTTTCTTAAGAAACAGCATATGCAGTTCTGGACTATTATCATGAAGCCTTAATCAACCACAATTTTAAACTGAGAAAAGATCTGTATTTCAGTAGTGCGTAAGCATATTTTTTCTTCTGAATGCATTCGGAAGACACAGGTAAATAGGGTTAGTCAACTGTCTTATTAATCAAAATCTTCTGATTTTTCTATAATAATACTTTCACAATTATGTGTATACATATATAAAGATTCTGGAGATATATATATATATCTCCAGTATCACAGAGTTAGGTCATTACTCTCCAGTGAACACATTATTGCAGTAATAGTGGTCTCAGTGGCTCAGCATTATACTCGAACATTTGAACATTTTCTCAGTGTATATGTGTATGGCAATGTGTGCACAGATATAAAGGAAGGTTGATGCATGGTCCAGGGTTTGGAGATTCATCTTCAGTATCAAAATTTTCTCATGTGACTGCAGAAAAGTGTCCATATTGCAGTAAAACTCAGTGTCTGCTTGGGAAAAAGGGATAAAAGCAGTTTCCTGCTGTACGGAGCCAGGGTGATGTCTGATACACAGCAATGCCCAGCAAGCATAGTGTGGGAGCCGTGGCAGTGTTTGAAGTGGATGGGAGAAGGGCCAGACGTGAACTTCACCCACCGAGGATGGATGGAGTATTAGTCACCCTCCCTCTCCCCAGCTCTGCCTCTGCTGTGGTTTCCCTGGACACCCCAGGCTTCTACATAGCTTCAAGCAGCTGCAAAATTTTTCTAGCCCCAGTGTCATTAGGGGGGGTTGAGGTCTCCCACTGTGTCCTGTGGTGAGGGGCAGGCACTGTACAGTTATGGAGTGAGTGTTTATACCATCTGGCCCATAAAACTTATCATTAGAGCTTTAAAAAATACCGTTATTTGTAAATAGAACTGTATTAATCAAAACAGCTGTTTGGGCCCCTGTATGCATAGGACTACAATCAAAACTGCTGAAGTGACCTCCAAAAGCATTATCCATCCCTCTTAACATAAACATTTTTCTTATTGTTTTCTACTAAGTCTTCTGCCAGTCCTGGGGAGAGGAGGCCAAATTAGCATGACTGTTGCTCCATTCTGCCCATGGCATTTCCTAGAGGAATGAGCTGTTGAGGGAAAACGAGAATGATGGGGAAAGCAAGTCAAAGCAAGGCGAAGCGTTCCTTGAAAGTGTTTTGACCAAGGCATAAGAAATGTAGTGAGTTTTGTTGTTGTTGTTGTTTTAATGCTACCACTTGCTTACTGTGTTGCTTCCAATGTTTGCACTGACCAAGGAGAGAAAAAACAAGAAGGAAGCTGGAGTGGGAGAGGGAAATGGAGTATTTACCACCCAACCAATCTTTTATTTCCTCTCTTAATGATTGTATGTTTATTGCTCTGCCTGAGGCTCAGTACAAAGTCTTTTGGACCAGTGATGAATTAATCAAATTAAATGCTGTGACCCCTTTGCTTTTTGAGACTGTTACAAGCCTCCCAGCACCCTGCCTAATTTCAGCCTCTTACTTTGCTCTCTGTCCAACAGTCAAGCAGTTCTTCCTTCGCAACTTGGCGGCTCTCAGCTATTTATCTTCGCTCTCTCTGGCCAATGCCAGAATGTCTTGTTTGAAGTTTTTATTTAGACCACTGCTGGTTTATGGAGTTGTGCAGATTCCACGTTGGGTGTGCAGCAGCTTCACGTCAGAAACAATTGGCTTCTGCTGGGCTCTTGGCTTTAAAAGGCAATAAAGAATCACGGCCGGATTCTTGTCTCGGCCTGGCGTAAATCAAGCTTCTCCCCATTGAAACTGGTGAAGTTGACTTCTGGAGTGAAGTTTCTGTTGAGGGAAAACGAAGGTGTGGGGCTGGGAAATCCCATCCGTGGCTTTGGCAGGAGTGCACCAAAGTCTTTGTGGCTGTGTTCTACCTGCTGGGTGCCGAAAATAGCCTCAGTTCAGCATCAGTAATGATTTTCCTAGCTTAGTGAAAGAGGGTGGGTTAAGATTTTGACAGTACACCGTCTGGATACTTGGCTAAGTGGCAGTTTCAGAAGAGCTGGAAGGAAAAGTGTGTGCTATAGCTCTGTACTGTACACAATACAATTTCTTGCTCAAAGGCACTGATAATCTAGGTACAAGACAAGAGATCACTTCAGATGAACAAAGGAAGTAAAACAAAGCCATAGCTGTATCTTCACTATTAACCTGACGGTCAGTGTGATTCAAAGATGGGAATAGGAAAAGCTGAGCTCAAGATATCTGCCAGTGAGTGGGATCGTAATGCACTCAGGGTAGCCTGTGTCCCGTCCTACTCAACTGCAAAAGTGAGAGTTGGGGTCTGTGACCTCCAGAGCATGATCTGAGGCAACTTCTCCATTCCCACTGCCTACCAAGAGTTTTATATTCATGTATCACAGCAAAAGAAAGCTGAAAGAGCATTATCCCAGCTGCCTTAGTCTGCCTGATTGCAATAATGATGCTGAACAACAAAAGGAGTAAGAATGCCCTGTTTTAAGGTTTCACCGAGAAGGAAGTCAGAATAATTCCCCTTTAGATCAAGGGCTGAGGGGAGGGGTGGGAAAAGAAAGCTTTGACTGTCCATGGAGGAGTTTTTACACAACCTCAAAGACTTGAAAAGACCCAAAGACTCATAATAGGAATCATTAGTGATTTGTCATTGAAAACATGCAGCTGGGCATGGATCCCCATAGGCTTTTGCAGCAGCACTGAGTCTGACCTAGCTTTCGCACGAGGTGATGCTGATTTCAGGAGGCTTTGGGAGTATGTGCAATGCAGAATTAACTGTCAAGCAAGGGCAGGACTAGATGGCTCAGAGGGATTTGCTAATGAGCTATCAAGCCGTGGGTCACTAGTTGAAATTTAATCTGTGAGAACAGTGACAGAAAATCAAATGAAAGTGCTGACGTCAGAGTGATGCTGGAGCAGCAGCAAAAGCATTGCCGGTGCCTCTTGGAGCACACATAGGCAGTTTAAATAAACTGGGAGCAGACTGTGAGGGACCTGCCTGGTTGGTTCCAACTACAAGATGTAGCTCATCCAATTTGTATTATACCTATCAGCAACTCGCCTGTATGATTGTGGCTGTTTGCAAATGACATTAGCATATCTCATCATAGATTCCACCCAAACCCAGAATTTTAGAGCACTAGAAACAGAGTTGTGGAGACATCTAGGTAAAGTTTGTTCAGCAGTGTCACGGAATGTGAATCAGCAATGTATCACAGGGCACAGCAGTTCGCAGTTCTGGTGACAGAGGGTTTTGCCATTAGGTCCCACATCAAGGCCAGCAGTGATGTCTTTCCCATTCCCAGGCTTCTTGGCACTCTCCCCGAAACAACTTGATGCTTTCACCATAGCTTTCTCAAGGTGGGGGAGGGCCCATATTGCTAAGGCTATAAACCCAGGTCTTATGCTTTTCACAGTTACCAGAGGGAATACTGGTGACAAAATGGACAAGGGCACCAGCCGCTCTCAGCAATGTAGCTGTGCTGCGTATGAGGGTGAGCATTTTAGGGCAGGCAGGCTTGTGCTGATGCTCCTCAATCCACTGACATGTTCACTGCCTTTTTCACTGGTTTTTAGGAGCAACTGAGAGGTCCTTCCTCTGCTCACAAGCAGTCAAACTGAGGATACACAGTCTCTCCAGATGGCACAGAGTTGCTGTTTCAGTTCTCTGTCTTTGGCCTTCCCTGGCTCCAGTGTAGGCAGGGAAGGGAGCAATAGTCAGCATTGTTTTCTGTGCCAGCTATGATTAGTTGGCATAAAGAACACTTAAGTAAGTTGACAGAGCCTTTGAGTTGTTTGTTTTGTTAAAAAAAAAAAAAAAAAAGAAGAAGAAAGAAAGAATCCTTGGACTACTCCAGATTCTCTGTGCTGCCTAAATTCTAGCCTGCACCAGTAAAACTTTGGGTTTGTCCCAGGACTGGGATGTGGCCAGTTACGGAATGTTTGTCATTCTGATATTTATTTATTTTATATTTAAAGAAAAAAAAAAAAAAACAAAAAAAAAAACACCCACCACTATGGGAGAGCAACAAGTTAAAGAAATAGTTAAACTCCAGATTCATGCATATTTCCTGTTTTGCTTCTTAACAAAACCTCAAAACCACTTCGAACAAGTTTCCCACCTCAGCTGAGGGTGGAGTTGTGTACGCCCCACACGTGGCCTGCAGAAGTGCACCCAAGGACAATAGCACATCTCCTTTGGCATGACGGGGCCAAATCTACTGCTAGCAGGGCAGTAAATATGTGTGCCTGTGCATGACTGCCCAAAAGAGCTTCCAGCTCAGCGAAGTACATTGGGAAACTTCTATTTCCAACAGAACAGACTGAATGGTAGAGATGCAGCAGACAGAAACTGGAGGCATTTGATGAAGGGATGCCTCTCCGAGATGCTATGCAGATATTGGCTGTTGTCGGTACACTGGGCAATCTGTCATAATTTAACTGACTTGATCTGGTGAGACAACATCACATTAAAAAAGAAGAGCAGAGAAATCTATTGCACTGAAATTAATGGTTATGCCTGATCTCGTCCTAAATGAATTCATTGCAATCTGTAGCAATGCGTGCGTTTTGCAAACCCAGCATTCTTTGGCTCCTACAGTGCATCATGACATTACTTTAGGCAGTAAGGTAGATCTTATTTGTGATACGGAGTGCTGTGGTAGATAGTAAAGTAGCTAGATGCCTGGGAACTCTGGATGGAGCTATGGCATTTGGGTGTGTAATTCTAAGTAACAATAAGCAGTGCTTAACATTTCCTCCCACGCTAGAAGCGTACCCATTAAAAGTTTAGCCAAGTCAGCTGTGCAAGTTCTTGCATAAAAGGACAAAATGCTAAAACGCTAATAGGAGCCACTCTTATGTTAAAGAGCAGGTAGAGCAGGATGCACTAACCCACATTCTCCTTCTCTACTGCTAATCAGGAGAGAGTCCTGCTGAGAACAAAGAAATCCTTAGCAGGTAAAAATTGTAATAACTCAGGCTCAAGACCAGGTCCAGGACTCCTGAGTCTTTTTCTCATCTCTGTTTCTGAGATGCTGCATAGTTTGAAGAAGTCAGTGAGTGTGATTCAGATCATCTATAAGTCAAGTCCCCGTGAGAATGAGCTGGATGTGTTGAAGTCCCAGAGAATGTCTCAGTATCTTTCATCTGAAGAAGAACTTATATCCTGGAGAATCTGAGTGTGTATATAAATCTGGACAGTGTGTTTTGGATTTAAAAGTAGCTTAAGCACATAAGTATATGGTTTCATATGTGTTCAGTGATCGACAGCTCCTAGCAGTCCATCGTGACTCACAAGTGGGTGAGGAGCTGCTAATATCTCTCGAGGTGTTGAAAAGGGCCCACTTAATTAAGTCACAGCCTGACCAAACCCACCAGTTTTAGGTGACATTGAGCTAGCATGGAACACCTCAAGAAGAGAAACCTGGGGCATGCTTACACTGTTCTGTGGGCCAAACCATAAGGAGAGACTATGCCTCTAGACTGCCTGTTACAGGCTGGCTTGTGTTCACACCTGAACAGAGCCTGGAGCACACTGTCGTCTTGGCCATGGCCAGCTTTCCTCTTGGATATAACAAATGTCTCCCTAATGGCCAGCTAACAAATTCAGAGTGTGAAGGACCTGGATACCGGGATACAGGAGAGGGACAAGTGAGTCTGGTAGTGTGAAAACATCCAGGCGTTTTTATATGCCAGCTAAACCTGGGCATGAGGGAATGTCTGTTCCTTAGCCTAACTCTATTCATGTAATTTATCTGTTAAACCTCTAAAACAGAAGATTTACAAGCAAAAGACCTCCCCTTCCACTGGGGTGAAACTCTCCAACTTCTGCACCTTACACTTCTGGTTGTTAAACAATCGACTTTCACTGGGAGGAAGCAATGCCTCAATTCCAGCCTTATCTGTAGCCTGGTATAGTCCAGGCAAGTGGAAATGCTGGGGTCCGACTTCCTGAGCCTGGAAAATTTAGGCCTGTAGTTCTCTATTTTTCTGGATACGTGCTCAAACAATAACTTGTGCTTCCTCTTCCCACTTAACCCACAACACAGGTGCTTGCCCTTCAGTGGGGAATTTGCATTTTGATTCGCACGTAAGCAAGATCGCACACTGTTGATCCTTGAATTAAACACTTATCCAGCCACAGTCCTGAGAATATTTCCTAGTGCCTACGCCTGAGTGGCTGCATGCAACCACACTAAATCATCTCACGAAGGCCCCACAGCTCAGCTGATGGAGAAATGTTTGAACGTCACTTGGGTGCTACTTCAGAGGCATCCGTCTCAGAGTTGCTTGTATAGTTTGCGTAGGCACCTTCCTTAAGTGATCTGAATCATTCTGCTGGAGCCAAACACCTATTTTTTTTTTTTTTTTTAGATGTTGCAACAAATAAATTGAGTGCCTAAAGCAGGCACTCTCAATGTAGCCTTCAGGGTCTCTACGTTTACCAACTGATATAATGATATAATAGTCCTTGCCCAACTCAAGGCGCTGTTGCAAGATTTTAATTAATTAATACTGGCAAAGCTCCGAAACGTTGGAAATGAAATTAGGTCTATAAACAAAGTGTATTATTATGGCGAGATGGCACTTCACTTTCACACCATACCTGAGTACACAGCAGGACAGCTGCATCCTCTGGTTCATAATGAAGAAGCCTACTTAAAATGTGGATAGTACTGGTGTATTTACGCTACTTAAAATGTTCCAGGGAAGAGACACTTCTCACTACACTAATGCTGGCCACAGTCCTGGCAGCTCCCCTTCTTGGTGGTTTGGTTTTGGTTTGGGTTTGGTTTTTTTTTTTCCTTTTTTTTTTTTTTCCTTCTTGTTTCTCAGTATTACCCTATCTATACTGGAGAACCCATTCACCAGTGCTCAGTGTATAAGAAAGATCTGCCAGAAGGTAGCTGGAGATGTTAAAGCCTTACTAGGATTTGAATAAGAACTCATTACTCCCCGATGACAGTGATGGCTAGCACAACTTCTCATCCTGAACACTATCAGTCCCCAGACAGCTTTTGGTATTACATTCCTGTAGTGGGATTTCTGGGTCCTGCACTTGGGTCACAGTAATGCCCTGCAATGCTACAGGCTTGGGGACAAGGGGCTGGAAAGCTGCCTGGCAGAAAAGGACCTGGGGGTGTTGGTCGATAGCAGCTGAATATGAGCCAGCAGTGTGCCCAGGTGACCAAGAAGGCCAACGGCATCCTGTCCAGCATCAGGGACAGTGTGACCAGCAGGACCAGGGCAGGGATTGTCCCACTGTGCTGGGCACTGGTGAGGCTGCACCTCAGATCCTGGGGTCAGATTTGGGCCCCTCACTGCAAAAAAGCCACTGAGGGGCTGGAGAGTGTCTAGGGAAGGGTAACAGAGCTGGGAAAGGGTCTGGAGCACAAGTCCTGTGAGGAGTGGCTGAGGGAGCTCGGGGTGTTCTGTCTGGAAGAGGCTCGAGGGAGACTTTATCCCTACAGCTCCCTGAAAGGAGGGTGCAGAGAGGTGGGGGTTGGTCTCTTCTTCCAAGTGACAAGTGACAGAACAAGAGGAAACATCTTCAAGTTGTGCCAGGGAAGGTTTAGTTTGGAAATTAGGAATAATTTCTTCATGGAAAGGGCAGTCAGGCATCGGAACAGGCTACCCGGGGAGGTGGTGGAGTCTGAATCACTGGAGGGATTTGAGAAGTGTGGATGAGCTGCTGAAGGACACGGTTTAGTGGTGGTATTAGCAATGTCAGGTTAACAGTTGGACTTTATGATCTTAAAGGTGTTTTCTGACCTAAAGGATTCTGTGATTCTGTTCTGTTTTAATTATAGCCATGCAGTATCAATGGTGAGCAAGACACCCTAGAGTGGTATCCCAAAAGTACTTCTTGTGCTTAGCATCAGATTAGCACACAAAACTCCTTGGAATAAGTCCCTTGGTAGGTCACACTGCTTCACTATATTACAAAATAGCTTGTTACATTCCTAATAAGTTTTAATTTTCTCTATATGTACATTCTGCATAAAGAATGCTATAAACTTACTCATTAAGCACTTCGCATCTACTACTATGTGAAACTCAGACAAATGTTAAAGGGTATAGACAGAAGAGAGGGGGAGCATCTGCCACTAAACAGTATAAATCCAGGTGATGTCACTGAACACGCAAGGGATGCTCCCATTCAGCTATCCACCAGGAAGAGATGACCTTAGGAGGAGGTGGCAGGATGGCCATGCAGGTGGCTGGAACTGTTCTATCAGCAGGTCTCATCTACCAGGCACAGATCTTTTCTTTTGTGTAACATGTTAATGGCAGCCTCTGTTTTTCCTGTGTGCAGTCCACCAAACCAGACTGAATGAGTTGACTCCTACTACAGAAGAATATTCATTGTTCCAACCCATTACTGAAATTAATCATCCCTTCTGTTATTATCATCCTTATGTCTCATGCCCTCATCAATGGCAGGATTTACCTTTACCACCAGGGGTAATTCCTAATTCAAGAGGTAGGAGATGCCTTGAATGTCTCGTGTAGTCTCATGTAAACTGGCCTCTGAGTCAAATTCAGACAGCGTGAATGTCTCAGGAGTGTGTCTCTCTGCGAGAGTTGACAAGCCAGTGGATTTTGTGCTCTTTTTACATATGCTGTTAGGTATCAAGTATTCTCCCTAATTTATACGTGATGCTTTTCAGCAGTAAATCTCAGACTGGCTTAACAAGAGAGGTCAGTATCTTCACCCTCATTTCACAGGTGGATAAGCCAAGGTTCAGGGGAGTCTAATGCCAGAAGGTCGGTGTCAGAGCGAGAAACAACTAATTGCGACAGACTGAAATGCTTCATTGTTCATGAGAGTCAGTATTTCTTATTGCAGCATCAACCACAAAGTTACGCAGAGATACCGAAGACAGAAATAGAGCAGTACTGAACTCTTCTCTACAGGCAGGGATGTGCTCTCCAGAGATTTTTTTCCCCCAGAACTGATAAATGACTTAAAGAAGAGCAGGTGCCTTTTCTCCACCTGGATGACTATGCCCAGAGGCAATAGAAGGAGATTTAGGATACATTTTCCTTCCTATTTACATCAAGCTAATAGCAGTGCTTATTTTAATAAAATTGCCAAGCGATTTTATTTTTAGATCTTGTCAGCATAGTATCATTTTGTGATTCTTGCCTTGTTTAAAACAAGTAAAGACATTTCAATGAGAACATGAATTTCGCTGGAAGAATTATTGCTGCTTCACAAATATATATTGATAGCCTAAGAAGCCAGTGATTTTCTCTTTTTCATAATGAGAAATGCTCTAAATCCATAAAGCATCTCCAATATTTTACTTCAAAAGAACAACTCACAATTTGGGTTACCTTTCAGTAAGAACTTTATGGATTTTCCAGCTCTTAAGGGGTTCCTTGGGGAAACTTATTTCATCCAAATGACAGTGTTTTCTTGATGACTATCACACTCCTATAGAAAAATTTGCCAGTGGGGCATAACCTTGGTTTAAAAGGTCCTAGAAAACAGTACAAAATTGAATAGGTAAGAAAATAAAAGAAAAGAAAAGGAGGAGGAAGACACAGTTTATGAAATTCACTCAAATAAAAAAATCTAGTTGCCATGAAGACTGATAAGCCACATACATTTCTATAAGCAGTGTCAACTTGATATACTACACTTGTGTGTTTTATTGAATTACTACACTTCAGAATAACGTAATAATTGTTGTACTCCATCGACCTCATCCAGTCTCACACCTGGAGAACATGCAAGAGAAGACATGTGGATGAAGAAAATGGCATGATGTGGAAGGCATCTCTTTCTCCTTCCCTGATTAACAGATTGGATTTTTTTCCTTGTGAATCACTTTCATACCCCTTCTTATTCTTTCCCAGCATAATACCAAATACTCTTACTATCTACACTTTGGAAACTCATGGGGTCTTTTTAATCTTCATAATAATTTTGATAAATCCTGCCACAGGAAGGGAAAGCTGAAATGTGACCAGTCTATAAGGAAGAAAAACATTAAAGATGGGAGCCCTTATGGAAAACAGCTCTAGACCAATAGCAATGATTCATAAAATATGAGTCTCAGCGGAGAGAAACTGTGGGCAGGGACAAGAATTCAGTAAGGATGTATCCTGATTTATACTATGTAGGACCTGGACAATGATACCTTTACACTGTCTGAATATCTGCTGCCCTGGGTGTTGCCAAAGGAGATGAAGTTTGCAAAGAAAATTCATTTATCTATTAATTAACTCACCTCTAAGGAAGAAAGTGACAGTGGTGTAGCAGTGTGCTGAAATCCCATACACATTTTAGAGACTGGAAGACTGTGAGTAGCTTCACAAGAGGTGCTTGGAATTGCCCCAAGTGTGGTTTCTAATTACCCAAATTTCTCTTAGTATAAAAGTATAAGATACTTCTAAAGCAGGTTTGGAGAAATTGATTTTCTGGACTGCCTGCCAAGAAAACGAGAAGAACCGTCTAACAGTGTGCAACCTATGAGTGCCTTTTATCAGCAATAAGCAATATTTTTCAGGCTGCAGAATGACATTATTTCATGCCTTGAGTTTTCGTGCACTTTTTTTTTTTCTTTTCTTGGCAGGGCTCTTATATCGCACAATGACGATATATTTATTTTGACTTTTAATTTGCAGTCTTAGAATAGGCACTTGGTGGTTAGGAGAACTCATGTCAATGAAAAATAATACTCTCTGAGAAATAATATTCTATTTTTAACCATATCATCTGGTCACATATTGAATAATTTTTTGTCTCTCTCTATCATGAACTTATTTGTCGGTCACCCTCTAAAGTAATCCATTAAGGGTTTTCTGACACTTTAGGCAGTTTGAAGAAATCATGTTGGACAATTATGTGGTGGCAATATTGTCACAATAATTACAAAGGACCAGAACTTTATCTTCTTAAATTTCGTTTCTTAATATTTATGTAGATCAAGACCCCATTCCCTTGGCTGTACTACAAAGGGTACCATTAGGTTTGAACAGCTGGATTAGTAGCTCACCACCTACCTGACTGGATTTTCACTTGTCAGTTAACTTTGTCAGCTGAGCTGCTTTACTCACTTTAAGTGTGCATTCACTCGCCAAAACACTACTTAGTTTTCTCTGACCTAGAAAATTTGTTGAGATAAAAAGGAGAAGAAACCAAGGAATGTCTACATGCAACAGCACCATTTTTAACGAGAATTTTTTGATGTCACAAAAACAATGTGTATCCACAGAGCTTTACATAACCTAACAAATGACCAGTTGATACTCTGCCTCTAATTGTCCCGAACTGGAGCAAAAACGCTGTTTGTGAGCCAGAGATGATTAATGCTATAGGTTGATGAATCTTCTTTATTAAAAAAAAAAAAAAAAAAAACCAAAGGG
>NW_010246106.1:34570-47324 GCF_000690775.1 Eurypyga helias
AAAAAAAAAAGGGGGAGCCAAAACAGCTCTGAGCTTTTGCAAGGACTCCTTCTACTTTAGGGGAATTTTGATTTTTCCTGCTGTTTTGTTTGTTTAAAAAAATGGTGATGTCTAATCTTCAGGAACGTACCTCATCATCCAACCCACAAACTGTTGGCAAAATAATAAACCTACACAGAATGTACTGTTAGTTTTTTGGTGTTTGTTTTTTTTTTTTACTTCTTCCTTTCAGAGGTATAAATCACAGTTTTTTACTTTTGCAAATTAAAGTATAGGCTTTGCAATGGATAGTTGGCACAGTTTCTTCTGGCCAAATGTTCTGTGCTGCTTCCAAAGAAACTGTGGACAGTGAGTTGGCTATAGTTTGCCTTTGAACTCATTTGCAAAACCTCTGTCTCATAGGCCTCCAGGAAAAAATATACATAGTTTATTTATTAAGTTGCAGTTTAACCCTTCTATGTGCAGAATCTCTGAAAGTAGTTTTATTTGGGTTTTTCAGGTTTTTTATTTGTCTGGCTGAGTTCTTGCTGTTAACTTCTAGTTTACAGGAATATGATCCATGCCACAAACGTCCAAAACCCCTCTACATTTCTGATTTTCTTACATGGGCTGAAAAGAACCCTGAATAAAAAAAACAGTTCTTTTGCTATTTGGTTGCAAAAAAGTAATTCATATTTATTATTGAGTAAATATACTTGCTTTTATATTTGCAGTTCTCTCAGTCACACGTTTGCTTTTGTACCTTTGTAACGTAGTAGACGGTGCTATCGTTGTAGCTTTTGCTGCTAAGCTGTCTGTAATGCATTTCTAAATAGTATAGAAATAGGAATGCACCATGGACCGTCTCCTTGAAGCACTTGCTGGTTTTATCTGTCAAATATATTTTAAAGTTTTTATCAGCTGAATGTTCAGCAAGAAATAAATTAAAATTATTGGTGTGTAAAACATCGCAGGTCTTGTGTTAATATTGGACTTTTCCCTCTAGCATCCTTGTACTGCTTTCTTCTACAATGCTTCCTTTCTATTGATGTGATGCCATCTTTAGTACTCTAACAAAGGGCTATATAAGTGTTTGGAACCCAGAACAGATGTTTTTGGGCAGTTTGCTTTCAGTTTGCCAAGTTCAGGCATAAAACAAGATCCTGACCACTTGTGGTTACTGTAGATTGGATGATTTTTTCAAAGGAAGAGTAAGCATGCTGGGCCCAATGACTTCCTGTCTTCTGGCATCCTACCACATGTCTTCTTTACTATATCATAATGTTTCTCAAGTTTGCTTTTGTTTCACTCTCATAATTGGCTTTGTATATCCACTGACTGATCTGATTTTCCTATCGAGACAGGGCTGTTCACTCCAGATTTTCACTAGTGTAACTGAGAGGAAAATTTGGTCCGTATGCTCTGTAATAAGATATATCATCACTGTCAATATTTTTCTTCTTCCCATCACTCCCCTGCCATATGGCAACTTCACAGGAAACAACTGAACTGCATATGTTCTAAGTAGGACTTCTTCATTCCCTGAAAAATCGAGGTTGGTTTTAATACCATTCAGATTTAAAAATGGAGGAAGTCTTTAATCCTTTAGCATGGGATTTTCATCTAACTTTAGCCAACCAGAAGTTAGGCAACCAGTAGGATCTAGTCATCGGAGCTCTTTGTATAGTAACTGGAGGGAGGAAGCAACTTTGAGGAGGTGATTCATCACATCTTAAGATGACAGTGGGAGGAAATTTTATTGCCAGTAACGACAGCAAATCTCTTCAATAACCACTGGTCTTAATGGAGTTGAATTGGGGAATTGAGCTGCAGACCAAAGGGCAGTATCTCTGTTGGTGGATTGAATGGGAACAGGAGATGATTGTACTGAGCTGCTGTTAGCCTGTTCCTTGGCATATTTTAAGCTCTCTCCAAAGAACACTTGAGCATGACTCAGTGGGAATCATGAGCCTCGGATGGTTTTCAGTGGACAAAACAGAGATAATACTACCTTGCTTTAAGTAGGAAATTTAACCCTAGCAATACAAGTCGTGCCATCCACTTGCATTCAGGGTCAGAAAATTGATGTTGGCTCTTTTTACTTACTTTCATAGAAGGGGTTAAAGAAGTGAGAGCAGTGTAAGAGAATGAAAGATGAATCTAAGGGTTTTTCATTTACATTGCCTGAAACTGGGATGTGGTACAAGTAACAACCCAAGAGCCAAGAGCCACTGTTAATGAAACATTTCTTATTAAGCAAATTTTAAAGACACTTATTCCCTGTGTGGGTGCTAGAAAGTGACTGACAGTGACTATGGAAAAAAATATTTATAAAGGAAGACTTCAGGACCCACTATACCAACATTACTTTCTAAATACTATCACTCTACAGATCCACTTTGAGACTATCATCAGAAAACTGATCTCCAGAAGATTTGTACCCAGGAAAACGCCCAGTATAGCACAAGTGTTTCCGCAAAGTTTCTGATCTTGGCCTGCTGGATTATAAGACTTGGGACAACTCTGCCTTAAAAACACTCACTGTCCATCACAGAGTACCCAGATCCAGCAACAAGCAGTGCAAAGTGTTTCAGCTACTTTCAACAACCGTTATGAGGCTCAGAGACCATGGGATAAATTCAGATGAATAACCCTATTTCTAAGTTGTTTCCAGGGAGTGTGTGGGTGTTGCAGACATTAACTGCCAACCTATTCATTTTTCTGCACTAATAGTTTCCATACTAGCTGACTGACCAGTCTCCCTGATGTGTCGCGTCAATGTTCTTACTAAATATGAAAATAATGAATGTTAGGAATGAGCCTAGAAAGCTCCTCATCTCCCAGATTGGGTCTTGGTGCCAAGTGTCTGGCTGGCATCGTCTCCAATATTCTGCAAACAACATCTGCATGAGCATGTCAGTTGTGTAACTCATAAAGCTAACGTAAGTGACTGCCGTGATTGCTGAGCAGCTCTGATTAGTGCTGTTTTGCCAGAGGGAGGCTTTGCAGCTTTAGGAGAGACAGCCATTCCATGCCTTTACTGGGAAAATGAAGGGGTACTGTAGGCAGGAGTATATCATTTGCAGGAATGACTCTGGAGATATTTCCATCTCCCCCCTCAGGATTCCTCTTGTCCCAAATGTAATTAATTATGCATCTCTCCTGAATTGATCACTGCTGTGATGAGCTCAGAAAATAAGTGCTTTGGAGACACAAAATGTGTAGCTGTTTCGGAAGTTGACCTGGAGAGGGACAGAATGCTGGAGAGAGAGGGGAGTTGGGGAGGATGGATACAAACCCTTGATCTTTTATTGGCAGCACATCTTTTGCTGCTCTGCACAGCCTCTGACAAGTCCAGTAACATCTCTATTAATGAAAGAAAGGTCCAAGGTGCTTCTCCTCTACACCACAAAACTCAACGTGATGCTATACACACCGGCAGTGCAGGCAGCAAGCTGGAACCCTGTGATTCAAGTGCCATTTTCTTGCCTGGAACATCATGTCACTGCCTAGGAGAAAAAACTTGGATGTTAGAGCTGAAAAGAGAGTTACATTTCACTTCCTTCTCTCTTAAGACAAGCATATTTTATCTATGCTATCAGCCATTTTAGCAGAGGCTAGTCCTACTTTTCCTGTCCATTGCACCGGTTTATTGCAGTTGATGTTAACTGATTATTTTAAAACAGTATATGATAGTTTATTTTTGTAAAAAGGTTGAATTTTGGCATTTCTCATGCCAACACTTTCTTAAGTTCATTTTTTCAAAAACACAGAAAATTATTGTCAGAAACAGGGCATGTCAGTAAACTGCTTCTAGACAGGTACTAGGAACATACTTGTTTGCTGTTTATGTTAACTTGGGGCTAAAGATTGGCTCTTGTTCAATATCTGAAACTTTCCAAAGAAAACAGACGTCAGCGTGTAAATAACTAAACCACACACGCGAAAATGACACTGAAATATAATGTGCCGGGTCAAACTTTAGTTGGGTTAAGTCAGGCATTTAGAGTAATCCTTCTTTACTCCACTTAAATGTCACATAGGTAAGTCGTGACAGCTCACTCACTGCCAGGAAAAGCTTGCATTATCCTCAAGAATGAATTCAGGACCTCAGGAAGCTACCAAGTCAAATGAAAAACAGAGACAACAGGCAATGGCTTAGCGGCTTAAGCCATATGCCTCAGATCAGTCTAGCCATAATTTCAAATTCCAGCAGGATCATTACCAAGCTAATGCAGATCTATTGAGTACTTGGCCATTTACTACTGACAGAACAAGTCCTTTGAGTTAAATCCTAAGAAATTAGATCCTTCGGGGTTTTAATGACTGTTAAAAATCACAGGATATTTTCATAAGGGGAGGAGTTTATTAATCTTATGCCCTTAACTAAATTACCCCTTTGCTCCTACAAATACACTTTCAGTTCCTTATTGCAAAAGAAAGATGGGAGAGGAAGAAAGAATTAAAGTCTCCAGTGATGTGGTCTATCTTGCAAGTTACTAGAACTCAAAGACACAGAGGGATTTTTTCAACGAGAGCCCCAGGGTGTTGTTGCTGGAGTTCCTGTACCAGTGGTTGGTTGCAACCCTCGGTGTCTACTCTGCGTTTATGACTAAGCGCATCTTGCAGATTCGATTCACTGGGTGTCCCAGGCGCCTGGCATGCTACTCCAGCAAACTGCGTCTGCAGTGGGAAAACCGTGCTGACCTGGCCTCCAGTGCACGTGTCTGCCTTGCAAAAACAGCTCCGTGTTTGGTTTATGAGCCTGGTGAGCAGAGCGCTGCAGAGATACAGGGAAGACCTGGGAGCACAAGCACTTGCATGCATATGCTGTGTTTTCTATTATCATCATTAGCCTGCAATAAGGAGGGCTGGTCAGGGATCAAAACCCTCTGTAATCTAATTATAAAACAAAAGTTAGAGAGTAAAGGTGGATGCAAGCACAATGAGACTGTATTGGTCAACTTGATGGGAAGAACACTAATGCGATTGAAAGGGTTTGTGGGTACTACAGAAAAGGAGAGGTGGAAAGTAGTGAGAAAACTGTGGGGTGATTAGAAGGAATCGCACTAGAGCGTAAACAATGTCTTAGGAGGTAGTGCAGAGGAGAGTTTGAGAAATATATGGAAAGCCAATGGGAAATGGTGTGACGTATTTATGACACACAGCAGCCACCATCTATGTATAGAATGAGGGATGTTATCCTGCTGATGGAATGCAGAAGGGTCTCCAATAAGAGAAAGGGTTAAGATTCATCTCCAGACTCAGACACCTAAATGCAGACAGAAGGAATAAAGAGAAATTTGGGAGGAACACAAAGGAAAACCAAGGTCATAATGAAGGTATGACTGTGACTACCACAGAGTAGATACTCCATTTCTTAAATATTACAGATCAAGGCCAGGTGTATTCACACACAAATCACTTGGCTTGATAAAAAAAAATTGAAGTTAAGGTGATTTCTTCACATAAATAAACCAGAATAAAACAGAAAACCAGACTTACCTGTAAGATAAAGACCTTAGAGCATTTTGGGAAGAATGTTTGAAAGATCAAAACATTACAGGTATCTTACCATCACTGGGAATTGAAAAATAAACAAAATTAGCTAGAGATCTGGCTGAAAGAGAACAATTTCTAAGAAAAAAAAATCCTACTAAATACATTGTTTTCTTTCCAGTGTGTTATTATTAAGCCAAAAATTCCGCTGATGCTGAACAAGCAATTTATACCGGTGCAAATCCAGAGCTTCAACAAAGATGAAGGAGGGCTTTTATGTTTAAAATGTTACCACCAGCAAAACGCTTCAGACTATTTTCCATTTTTAATTACTTCAACAGCATGTAGAGCAACAAAGGATAAGTTTGAAATATCTTGCATGGGCAATGAAATGTCAAAGCCTGATAATTGATATAATACATGATACCTACGTGGCTCAGAAGCCTAAGGAAACAACCCTTTATTCCAGAGATTTCAGGCCAAATCCCATCCAGCTTGGTACTCAGTGAAAATTGCAATGTAATGGATTTTCAGCCTGAAGTGGGTTGGTTTGCTGTTTAGCTCCTCTTGGATATAGGACCAAATATTTGAATCAACATGACAGTTGGCTGTCCTTATGAAGGCAGACTAGGTGACTAGTTAAAATTAGATACGTAACTTTTAAATGACTGGAATATGAATAAATCCCACCCTCCTTTACCTCTTTCTTCATATGTTTGCAACAACACCACTGGAGGTACCCAGTAGAAATACTTTATAAGATCAGTTAGTGGAGAAGTGCTTGGTCCAGGGCGGGGGGAGAGGGGAGAGAGATTTTACTGTTACTAAAACATTATTCTCTGGGCAAAAGATGTTGAATCGTCTTTTAGAGTTTGATCTTCTCCTTCAGCCACCATCCTAGCAATGTATTCCCACTGACTTTGATGTTGACTCACACTTGCCTAGGGAAATCCACACTGGGTTTGGGCTTCCAATGAAATGACTCCCAAAGGTATTTCTGCCTGGAGGCAGGAAGACTTTACAGGACTAAGTTTAATCATGATAATATGGGAGGAGAACTTACCATCATGATTTTTACTTGGACATTCACATTAACTGCACCTGCTTTGTAGCATGCCTTCAGCAAGCTAGTACTTTTTAGACAGATATGAAGGCAAAAACCTTGTTTCCAATGAAATGACAGACTGGCTAGGTGGCATATGAATGAGGAAAAGGCACTGTGTTATAGCAGAAACCAGATAATTGAAGAGCAATGTATTGTGTTAGTCTCGTGCTCTGGTACGTCTTAACATGCAAATTAGCTGCTATTTTGTGATTCCGTTATGCAGCAGCTTAGACTTTCACTGTTTGTGGAGGATGTAAGGGGGAAACTAAGATTTAAATAACGAGGGGCTATGAATGGAGACCCTCTAGCACACAAATATGACCTGTCATGATGTTCCCCCATGGGAGAAGAGATCAAGCAATATTTTGTTGCTGCAGTGGAAAGAGAAAACACTTCTTTTGGAGCATCCAACCTGCCTACCCTTGATCCAGTATGCTTATACAGCTGGACTTGCATGATCTCTGCAGTCTCCCAAGTGAATTGCAGCCTTGTACTCACTTTAGAGCCATTCATTACTCCTCACTGTGTATGTACCTACCTAAAAATCCATAACCGGTCTTGCATCGAATCAATGCTCACAGTCAACTTGTATCTAAACAAATTGAATAAAGCTAAGAGCTCTGAAGATCCTCTTATTTATCCCATGACAAGCAGAGAGACTCCCAGTTCTTCTGCTCCTGACACCTTTGTCAATAAAATCTGCAGATTGCACAATATAAAGTTGTTTTATAATTCATCTCTTTGACAATAACAGAACCTTTGAACAGGAATGCTTTATGTGGTTATCGCAGGAACCGTGTTCAAGTGGAAGCTGCATCAGCAAAGTGCAAAAATAAAATTCTGTTCCTCTGGAAGAGTCACATTTCAAGCAATTTTTTGCTGTAATGAAAAAAATTGGATTTGATTTTAAAGAAGAATTTATATTTGGCTGGCAATTAGAACATAAGTAAGAATCATGGAACTTATTACATCATATCTTCCATTCTCCTTCCACTGTAAGATCATTTTTCAGACCTGAGGGCTAATTTCATTATTTCAAAATGACAAAACATCAGACTTATGGAAAGTAATGTAACTGCTGCAGTATTCAGCCTCTGAAGAAGGTGTTCAAGCAGTACCTCCAAAACTACCTGCTATCAAAATAAGCTGCAGGTGTAAGTGACAGCAAGTGGATATCTGTGTTTTGATTTGAAGGTGCTATCAGCCCACATACCTTCTCTACTTTATATTTACAGCTATTGATGAGCATATCGTAGGAGATATCTTAAAAGTCATGCCCCAAAGCTTTAATCATTTATTCTATAATTACAGTTATAACTAGAGTTGTTTCAGTCTGTTATGTGCTAGGGTTTAAAAATAAAGGTTGAGTTTTCAAAGACAAGAACCCTATTTAGGCAAGGAATTTCATTAATTTCAGTGAAAACTATATGTCAAAATCTGGGTCCTAGGATTCAGGTGGGTGGACTACATACTTATGCAGTGATTTGAGATAATTTGATCAAAGAAAGGAGCCCAAAGGGGAATTTTAAACCCATTCTTAGCATTTTATTAATTTATCTCTGAGAAGAATTCAATTGATTGATTTATTTCAAATTTGAACCTTAGTTCTTACTTTTAACTTAATCAAAACAAAATTGACTGTGAAAGAGCTGTTTTCAAGAAAATTCTAGAACAAGGTAATCGGACAGAACCTCGGTATCCAGTTTATTATTTGGCAAAAGGTCCAGAAAAATGACAAAATGCCTGAGAATGAGTGGAACTGACACTTATGTAGTGCCACCATAGTTTGCACCTCAGTAATGTACAGCCAAGGACATTCTGAGGTTTTACCAACAATAAAATAACAGTAGAAGTTGTGTTGCCTTATTTTATAGATGTGTGAAGCAGGCTTAGAAGTGTCAAGTGTCTTCATTATTTCCTATGAACACTTAGAAAAGACAGAAAAAATTCTCCATCAGTTTCCAATTTCTCTGTTTTATTTAATACTTGATAGGTGTGTTGGTGGAGGAGCTGAGATTTGTAGATTATTTGAAGCCTTTCACCAGTGCAGCAAACCATATGTACATGGTACAAAATATGCAACAGAGCTAGTGCCTACTGGTGGGTTTTGTATTTCAGTGGGACCAGTCTGTGCTTCAAATGTGTCATTATCCTTCATAAGGAAGTTTCTCTCTACTCTTGAATCAGTGTACATTGTTAATGTGCTCATCAGCCAACTCTAAAGGATATAGAGACAGCTGCAAGGAATCTAATTAACATTTGACTACAAAAGAAGAAATTACAATCTACTGTAGTATTTAATCTGTCAGCGAAGGTCTGGATTAGAAATGGGTTCAGTATTTCTCTGTAGCTTTTCCTCTCTTACTGTAATAGAATCATAGTCATTAGAAGTGGAGAAAACCTATTAATTTATCTTGTCCATCTAGTATTGCTGCTACTTTTACCCTTTGGATGACCCTAAGAAAACCTCTTCCTCTTTATACTTGCTTCCATCAAACACCTGCAGATTGTTATCATGTCTACTCTTAGTCACCATTTACTTGGGCTTAAGTAACTCGTGTGATGTTGCCCTGCAAATCAAAATTTCCGTCATCCTTTCTATGTTCTTTTCTTCTTCAACACCTTACAGTGTTTCAGCATTATCTCTAGAAAAGTAAAAAGTCCTCTTAGCATCCAGAGGAAGTACCTGTATTCTATATTAGAATCTATCTACTATTTAATTTAAAGTCACTGTGAGTGAATGTATCATGCTAAGTCACTCCATGCTTTTTTTGAAAAAAAGGAGAAAGAGTAATTTCATTTCTTTGTGTCAACTACTCTCATGCATGGAAGACAGGGTAAAAGTATTACGAAGCAAAGAGTGGTTGAAAATGAGTAGCTTTTTCAGATTAAATAGAATGTTCAGTGTTGGGTTTGTTTTTTTTTTTTTTTCCCTGAACAAATAGGAACAAACATCAAATTGTTTGGATCAGAGAGAGCAATTGTGTTGACAGCAGACATATGAATGATACTGTTTTTACAGATGGACTGGTGAGAATCAAATTGAAGCTATTGATCTGTATTTGTGTAGGATCCTGCTAAACAGAAAGCTTTGAGGGCTTTGCCATTAGCAGCATGGGTCATTTTACCAACTAGGAAAGGCAACACGCTCTGTTTTTGTCATACACGCTCCATTGCTAGCACAACAGAAGATGCATAGTCTTCAAAAAATGTCAAGAGCCCTTCTGTAGAGATGGGAGCAATCCTTTTCAGATATAATTAAAGGCCTTTCCTCTTCCCTCAACAGTCACACTCACAAAAGGTAATTCTTTTGAGTCAACACATCAGCAGGCTGGAAAAAATCTAAGTTAACTTTTTAACTTCGTCATCCTCTGTTTAGCGGAGACTAAATCAGACTGAAAAGAGTAGGAGGCGACAGTAAATCCTCAGTTCTCAAACTGATCAGTGCCTTTGGAGGAGTACAGAAGCACACATCTTGCTTAAGGAGGGCAATTTTGGGTCCTCTCTCTCTAGAGATTGTATTGCAAATTCTCAGTAGTGACTGATCTCCTTGGGAATCTGAACTGGTGGAAGTGAACAAAGAGCTTAGGTGTTATCGTGCTTGCTGTTGGGACTCGGAACCACCAACATAATCCAGTGGGAGCATGTAATTGAAGCCAGTGGGCAGCAGGAGAGAGCAGCTAGTGCAGAAAGAAATACTTAGGCAATCTTTTTTTTTTTTTTAGGTATATGATTCATGAAATTTATGTTGTTGCAGGAAGGATGGTTTTATCAGCTGAAACATATTTATTTCTTGTTGGTTTTGATATTATCAGACTTATGTAGAGGGATCACATTTCAATATGACATCCATGGGTTGATGCTAGATAAGGGCAAAGTATTTGTACCTTCGTAATCAGTTTCCCCCACATGTAGAGTAACATTTTGCTTATCAGGCAATGGAAAAGTAATCGAGGCATCTGATTTCAAAACTTGCAAATGCATCCCATTTGCCTTCAAGTCACTAGGAGGACGAATGGTAGAATATGTTAACCTTAACCAAACTTTAGATCAAATTATTACATCCCTGTGCTTCCATCCTCTACTGCTCTTACCTAGGAACACAGTAAGGTGAATTGAAGCACTGTTTTCTTCACACATAGATTATTCTTATTAATTTTTTATTGTTTCTCCATATTAAGTAGAGATGACAAGAAAATGTATATGGCTATAACATCTCCTCATGTATTGAAAAAAATTCTTTAAGGACTTTATCCACTCAATACAGTGAAATCCCAATTACCCTTTTTTTTATTATGATGAGAAAAAAAATCATAAATCTTCAGTCTAGAAAAAATATACTTCAGGAAGACAGAAGCAATCTACTGTAGTTACACTCATAGTTCTCTGCTGTTGTCAACAGAGTTGCATTGCCAGAAAGGTCAGCAAAATACAGAAGAGCACTTATCCATTCCCCTTCTTTTTTTTCTATATTTCTGAAACCGGGAGATGATGTTCTCTTTCCATCTGAGCTCAGTCATGGAAAAGACAACTTTAACCACTGATGTTTGGTGAGAATGACAGCTGTAGCAGAGTTGCCAATAAAAGAATTTGCCAAAGCTCAGCACAGATTTAACTGTCACTGAAAACAATGTTGAATCTATATTAAAGAGAAGATAGGGAAAGCTTTTCATAATTACTATGCTCATATATATTATCTAGAGGCTATGGTTTAAAACTGATTTTTTTTTTCTCATTTGATTGTCAGTAGCGATAGGGTGTAATGGTGGTAAATAAAGTCTCTGTAGAAGACAGGCTTGAACATACAGACCTTAATGCAATGCCTTTGCCCTAGAGTGACATATAGTATGAAATGGCCTTAAATTAGGTATTAAATAGGTTTCAAACCTTTTTTAAACTGTAAAAGAGGTACAATGAGAATGTAACTTGAGTCAGAGTCCAGCCAATAGCAGGCAGAGTTATGCAAAGCCCTGTTTGTTGTGGTGTCAGATACCAGGAGAGAGCTCTCAACAGCCACAAACAATTTCGCAGTCAGAAATGGAGGAAGCTTGTATAAGGCCACGTTTCCACACATTTTACTGCAAATTGTTTTTAAAAAGTAAACAGCCCTTAACTACAGCATGCTGCTGAACTCCATTAGAATGGCTTTTTAGCAAGGTTATGAATTTTCAGTAATTGCTGTGGTAATCCATATTTAGCATCTGCAGGATTACTTTTAATCAGCTTTGAGGATATGATTTGACACCCTTCATTTTATGCTTCAGCATTTAACCAGTTAGGCATCAAGAAAATGCCAGCATTTTGCTGACTTAATTTAAAACCAATAACAGTAAAACAGTGAGGGTAAGAGAGATGAGAGAAATTTGGTTACCAGCAAAAGATGGTAAAATGTCCATGTGCTGCTTTAACAAAAGCACTAATTTGATCAATAATCGTGTTAATAAAAGAAGACTTTGTTCTTCTGTAGCACTTTTCCTCTGCAAATCTCAAAACCCTTGTGCATTATGACTCAAGAGTAGCATACATTCTATGAATTTCCACATATGTGGTAATTAAATACATCACCTCTGTGTGTTTGTTGTATATATTATTTCATTGCTGCTTTCTTCTCAGTATTGTTTGCTGCAGCCTTCTCCTTCAATGTCATATTGCTTCTATTCACATTCTAGGACCAAGTCAGTATATTCCTTTTTCCTCATGTTTTTATCACAGTTACTTTTTTCAAGGGATATATAGGGGTTTTGCCTAGACAATGCATATGCAGAGGCTGATTTGCAATCAAATAGTTTCCAACAAAGTGACTCTTACCTTCTGCCTTTTCACTCGGTTTTACTGGGTTTTCTGAGAGGCAGTAGGATGGAATGTGTTTCTGCACAGACTTGGTCACAGCTGTTCCAGATCCTTATCAGAGAATACATATATTAATAATTACTGTTGACCAAGAACTTGGTGTTTATTTCAGGTTTTGGTTTCTGTTGTCTCAGTGTCTGCACATGTGACTTCAGTTAACCTTGTTGGTTTTATAAGAAGGCATCAAGCTGAGCGTTTGCTGTTGGGACTGTCCTCAGGGAATCTGGGACTGAGGTTTACAGGCAAAAGAGGTTGTTAAGATCATCAGTGGTGACCTGCTGCAAATCACAATCGAAACCCATCAACCAAATGCTCCGGCAA
>NW_010246106.1:47360-59860 GCF_000690775.1 Eurypyga helias
TTGGATGGGAAGAGACAGCCTGGCATGATATAAAAGTGCCAGGCTGTGGAGCATTTACCCTTGTAGTAAATCTCCACTGTTAGAAAGTTACCTCTTAGTGCAGGTCCTTCTCTTTAGCCTCTAACCTTCACCAAGACTTGCTGGACTTGCTCAAAACTGATAATGTGGGAAACAATGTCACTGGTGCTGAGCAGGTTTAGAGGTTTGAATTCAGACCTTCTCTTTATTTACCAGGAAAATAAACTGTGCTGAATCGGTCACAGACTTTCACAGCGAAGTGAGTGCTTGAGCCTTGCTACACACAAGGTCAACAAATCCTGATAAAAATCAGGGGGAAACTGAGTACTTTTGTGATGCCTCTTTTTAAAATCACAGTGTTTGATAAAATATAATTAGTGGTTTAGTCTATTTACAAGATAAATTCCTAAGCGCAAATTCAAGTGGCCCCCTCCAAGGCTCTCCTGTGTGTTTAGTGAAAAGGTAATTGAGCTTAATGATGGAGAGAAAAGCACTGAATGTGATAACCTCAAAAAATTATGTCTTTTTTTCTCTTTAGAAAGGACATTAAATCCATAACAGAGCAAGCATCCACACTGCTCTAGAGCCAGCCTGCCTTGACCCTTACTCCAAGGTCTAAGAAAGGTTCACAGAATTTGTGCCTGTTTCATGCTATTCTTGTAACAGGATCATCTCCACTAGCAACAGGAATGACAATATTCTCATTTTCCAGAGGCTGCTTTGTAGCTATTGGATGGGAACAACTTTATGATAACTGCAGCAGCCTGGCAGTGGGAATATGAAGTTGATTTTTAGCTTAAGGCATTCAGTCCAGCAAGCTATCTGCATGCAGTGCTTTGTGAATTGAAAATTCGTAAGTTTGAGGCAGATTCTGATTTTAGTTCAGAGCCTCTGATTTTTATTAATGTTGTCAGTGTGTCACTGGAGAGGTAAAAATGATTTGAAAGATATATATTCAAGGAGTTCTTGAATGTGACCTTATCTAAATTTCTTACAATGCACAGGAAATGTCCTCCAAATTTAAATGTCTCCTTTAATCCACATTGTTCCTGAGGCATTTTTTCTCCTACAGCCAATAAAGGAAGAGCATAGTGTGGTTTTCTTTCTTTTTTTTTTTTCTTTTTTTCAGTCAATTGACTGAGCCAAAGATAACAAGCATAGGACTATGCTTGCTCTTAGATGCTCCTGTGATATGTGCTATACCAGGTCCTGGGTAAATATATAGACCAGTTCTCGTGCCATGTAAAATGAATAATATAACCTTTAATTTCCCTCACAGCCAGCTTATGCTTTAAACCAGCCAATGAGAATCTGTTAATCTAGAAAAATTCATTGAGGAAAAAAACAGTTATTCAGTGGTGGCCAAGCCAAGAACACAGTTAAATGGAAGTTGAAAATGTACTGGATGTCACCTGTAGCACTGGCAAGACACAGGAGCCTGCTTCCACCCCCCATTGTGCCTCTTCCATGGGGTCCCCAAGCAGATAGGGTGCAGGACCATGCCAAGACCAAGCAGTGTGCCAAGTCCTTTGTCCCAGGAGACTGTGCTGGAAAGCATGTTGATGAGGACACCCTGCTTCATCTGGAGCCCTGGCATGCCTATTGTTCCCCTTTCCCCAGCATTGTCGTGGTGTGCTGGAGCTCACAAGCCTGTTTTCAACACCTTTGTGTGTCTCTCACCTTGCCCTGCTTGCAAGACCTTGAGTCTTTGGTGGGGGTACGGAGGCTGTTGAAGCACAGAGGTGTGCAGAATGGGAGCTGAAAACTGGTGAATTTTTGCAGAAGGGCTGAGAGTCCTTGGCACTACAGCAAAGGTAGGGAAGGTTTCTGAGGGTGCTTGGAAGACGTAGATCAGGAACAGTTGTACCTGGAGAGACCCAAAGATGAGGTTAAAGAACATCAGTATGCCAGAAGAGAGGTAATCCAGAGAGGATGTGTAGAGACCACACCTGGACTACTGTGTCCAGCTTTGGGGTTTTCAACATCAGAAGGACAAGAACCTGTTAGAGCGAGTCCAGAGGAGGCCATAAAGATGATCAGAGGGCTAGAGCACGTCTGAAATGAAGAAAGGCTGAGAGAGTTGGACTTGTTCAGCCTGGAGAAGGTTCGGGGGAGATCATATAGCAGCCTTCCAGTACCTGAAAGGACCTACAAGAAAACTGTGGGGGCTCTTTTACAAAGGCCTGTGGTGTCAGGACAAGGAGTAACGAGTTTGAACTGAAAGAACATAGATTTAGACAGGATAACGGGGAGAAATTCTTCACGGAGAGGGTGGTGAGGTATTGGCACAGGTTGCCCAGGGAAGCTGTGAATTCCCTATCCCGGGAAGTGTCCAAGGCCAGGCTGGATGAGGCTTGGAGCAACCTGGTCTAGTGGAAGGTGTCCCTGTCCATGGCAGGGGGGCGAAACTAGATGATCTTTAAGGTAATTTCCAATGTGAACCATTTTGTGATTCTATGATTTATGATTGATTCTGGGAAGACAACCAAAGCCTGAAAGCTGTGAGACTGCAACTTGGTGTAGTCCTGCAGTATGTTAGGGTGGTTCATCTGGGGAAAACATCCTTGGAATGGGAGATGGTGGCCCAGGGAAAGGTAGAGCAGGCAATACATTCTCATCTTTCCAAATGGGTCGTCACTGACATAAATGGTGCTGGTGTCTCCCACCACTGCAGTGCCACCATGGCTGTGTCTGGGGTGACATGCAGCCGTTACACTAGGTGCAAGAGGGCGATGAGGTGGCACAGGAGGGAGAGTAGAGCTGATCACGTGAAGGGAAGGGGCTGTGTGTAGGCAGGCAACATGGTATGAGTTACAATGAGGATGAAAGACTGCAAACACCCTTCAAGACAAAAATTAAACCTTTTAAAGGCCTCAGGCTTCAGCAAGTAACTTAAGCACAAACACAACTTCAGGCATGTAAGTGGCAGCGTTAAAGGCTGTGGGCTGAATTCTCATTTCCAACAAGTTCTGTTTTGATAGGTTTGGCAGGCTAAGATCCTAGCAGGGAAAAATGCGTCTTTTAAAATTTAAAAGGTAACTTCCTGTAAGTGAGAATGAAGCCCAACTGGACTTAGTCTGTGCTGCAGAATTGGAGCCTCAAGTGCAGACTGGTCACAGAAATGACTGTTGCTCAGATTTTAGTGTCCAGTTTTATCCAGGAAAACTGTGTATTTTTCATGCACAAGCCTGCATCTTCATTCCGTAATACTGTGGGTCTGTGCTGAGTTATCTGCATTGATCTGGTAAATGAAAGGCCCCTTGCTGGCAGTGAAGCACAAACTCTCCAAGCCCTGAAGCAAATTGGAACAAGGCAACTCAGACAAGCACAGGCAGTGTCTTGTTATATATTCATGTATGTTTATAACATAAATGTGTGTGTGTATACAAGTATTTGGTCAGAAAACATCCAATGTCTGCAGTCTCCCTGAATTTCCGATATTTTGGGTTGTGTTTCTTTTTTTTTTTCCAAATTATTTGAGAAAGAGAATTGACATAAGGGTATGATAGACCAAATATATGCATGCTTATGTATGTACAAAAATGTAACCTTTGGAAACCCTGGGAAGTGAATGACATCCTTAAACACAGATTGGTGGCCAAGAATAATGTTTGTACATAGGGCTGAGAAGTGTGCAGAATATAGTTTTTCATCAAATCATGGAAATTAGAGATAGAGAAGACCTATTAGATCATCCTGGTTATTCCCCTGGCACAAAGGTACAGGAGAGCAGGAAAAGGAACAAACAAAAAGAGCATTAAAGCTACAAAATATATATATTTTTTTTAAGAAAACACAGTGCAAACAGAAGTCTTGCAACACCCAGTGCAATTTATGTTGTTTGAGACCCGTCAAAACTAATACACAGAAGGAAAAAAGGATTTGGAGCTCTCTTTAAATGCCTTGGGCTTTTCCTTTCTCACATAACAAGTTTTTCATAAACCTTAATGTTGAGACTTTTTATCTTGTTTCAAATGCTGAGTGATTAAAAATAGAAAAGGGATATAATTACCATGACACTGACACAGCATTTTATGTAATCAAAGAATTAAGTAATTCTTGTAGAGGCCCTGTGAAATGAGTATGTAAATCTGCTATACTGACAAGTGCTTTATCAGTGCCAATGGATTTATCAAAGAGACTATTGCCTTGCTTTGTCCATGAGGAAGATGAAGCAGAGGTGAAATGACCATGAAGTCCAGCCAGTGAGTTTGTTGCTGACCCAGGATAAAATTCAGGAATTTTGTCTGAGTTTTCCAATGTTTCAGGCTTGGACACTTTCCCTTGCAGCTCTGAAGGGAGTAACTGAAGACACTGGCTCTTTGTCACCACTGGAGCACTGCAATTCTGTAGGCTGGATACACCTGTACTAACTGCTAAAATTGTTATCATCTTCCCTAATTAAGACTGGGACATTGCTTGCTGCTAGTAATATATCCCTGTAATGGATATAGCATTAAATATTTTGAAGTGGCAGCTGAAAAGATTTTAACAGTGTCCACTTTGGATTAAGGGTCTACATTTTCTTGAAGGTCTTTTATTTCTTGGCTGGTTTTGGATGTTTCTTTTTGAAAAAATGTTGGCAATGTAACTATTGACTTTCAGAGAGAAGGATGAGGGGGTTTTTTGGTAACTGTAATGATTTTATCCCATTTGCCTTCATTTAATTTGGAAATGGAAACCATATCTTTAATGCTAATTAGGCAGCACATTACTTAGTCTTCCTGTCCTCATGTAAATAACAATTAGCAATAATTTAGCAGTTGTACACTCTGGCATCTTCTAAGCCATACCATTGTATACCATTCGAAATTTCTTTGCATTAATTAGGATCATAAGCCAATCAGCACTAATTAAGAAGAAAATAAATATAATAACAAATGAAACAAAGATAGTGATTTGTATCTGTTCAGTAGTTCCTTTTCCCTCTGCAGTTTATCAAATAGTTGCAATGCACAGGAACTTCTTCTAATTGAAACTAATTATGAGGTTTCCCCTGCTACTTTGAGCCTCATGTTCAAATCCCACGAAGCTCATTAAATAAGTAACAAAGCTGGAATCTTTAGCACATATTGTAACTTGGTTCACGTTAATTAGCACCACGTTTTGGAGGCAATAAGAGGCTGTTCAGCAGCAAATGCTACCTAAAGGGACATTAGATAGGGATTTTTGCAGATCTAAGAGGCTAAGCAGGGTCCTGAGCCAGGTATCATTGGGCATTATCAGATATGGCTGAGATGTCACGTATCCGACTCCAGACTGTATGCTAACTATGGTACTTTTGCAATTCAGCCCATTTTGACCCTGTCTTAATGTCTGTTGTTATTTGGAGCAAGCATCTGGGGAAATGTAGGTACTTAAATATACAGTTATTACATCTGAAGGTCATTTCTGTCTATCGGTGACTGTGCCATAAAATAGCATACATTTTCCACTGCTGTTTTGGGTATCATTAACACCATTTCACTTTCAGAAGTGGGCAGCAATCTAGGTGCCAGCATCTTTGCAGATCCCAGGCCTATTTAACAGACTGAAATTGCTACATGATGTTTAATGAAGCTAAAAATATATACGATGCTATGTGCCATCTCCATTTAGCTGTATATAGTAATTTAAAGGTAGGCAGTTTGCAAGTATTGAATACAGTTCGAGGTGGGTGAAAGAAATCCACAAACCTATAGTTTTGTGTCTTCTCACTACAGATTCACCTCATTTTAAGAAGTTTCCAGTACAGTCTTATGAGACAGAGCCACATACTGATCTTAGAGCAGGCTGCTGCCTTGCTGCTGTACTGCCACTCAGTCTTCGTGGACAAAGACACACATGACCTGATCTTACTGGAGAATCTCACACGCCCTGAAACCAGACTGAATCAGAAGAAATCACAGCCTAGTCTGTGTTTACATGCTAACCCTTTCCAGCTGACATTGCTTGGAGATGGCTAACTGACTAATTAATTAAAATACCCTAAGAGTGTAGCAGTAACTCTGACATCTTGGACATTTTGTAGTTGTTTGATCTTCTTTGGCTTCCCAGTTGTGTGTGTGCAGGTTGTCAGAGATCACTCACCCCACCACCAATCGCATCTTCTCTTCTTGGGACTGTATGCCTGGCCCAAAGCCATACACAGATGCAGGATCACCCTCACGAGGTGTTACCCATGCTTTCCAACTGCCTGTGGAGACCATATCTGGGCAGCTTGTAGACAGGGTGGCCAACCTTCAAGGTCCAACGGTAATGGATAGCTCCCACTGAGGCAAAGCAAGAAATGTCCTCATGTAAATAATGAAGAAAGAATTGACAGTGTCTTCTTTTCCCTCTGCATTTCCAGCCAAATGGTTTTCATTGTATGACTATTATCATTTGAAGCACTGTTTAAATGAGTACTGTGACAAAGACCACAAAGTATCGCTGCAGTCTGGCCAGATGAAAAAGAAGCCTCACATAAATGATGAAACTCTGAAGAAGTGTGCAATCCAAAATTAATGAAAAAATGTAAATCTCTTGTTCTTGAGATCTGATGAATAGTCAGAACTCCAAGAACACAGTAAACATCTCCCTGAAGGCAATCTGCAAATCAGGATGGGACGACACACACATAACATATGCAGCCTGTATGGTTTTAGTGGCGGTATGTTGGAGAGTGTAGGGATCTGCTCTACTAGAAAAGCTGTCCTGTACTAATGATAAAAGACATAGTCTTTCACACAGACAGCATAGTCCATAAATGATCCCATCTAAAGCACTGACTCCTTCAAGCACTTCTTCATGAAATTGACTCCAGTGGTGCCAGCATCCCATTGCCCTGTTTAATGTGGCAGCCAAGCAGGGTGTGGATGTCGATGTACTTCTCCGAATCAATCAGCGAGTTGAAGAACTTCCTTTTTTGGGGAATTAAAGTCTATCTTTAGTAAAAACACCTGCTGATTCCTGGATGTTGGAGAAGCAATGCAATGGGAGGTGTCCCCAGGGACCACTTTGATAACCTGCCTTCTCCTAACACCACTCTCCAAGGAGCAGAGCAAAACATGGCTGATATTACCCCTATAGTCACATTAGGTGTTTGAAAGGAAGAAATAGAATTAAACATCTTCAGCTGCCCATGTTAGCTTTTCACTTTCAAGCGCCTGGGGAAATTATAGAGAGGAAAACGGCTGCAACAGGCTCTCCCTCCCTTCTTGTGAAAACTAGAAACTTGAATATACATCAAAATTAACATATAGTATTCTATTTTCTGTGGCATGTCTCTAAAAAAGAAAACAGGCAATGATTTTCTTAGGAATATATCAAAACAATTTAATAACTGGAGCAGCTGTTCCTGCAGGAAACTCCTAGGGCTTGCTGCTGGTCAAAAGCACCATTCTTCACATTGTTTCTTTAACTAAAAATAAAATAACTTCGCATTAAAAATGGAAAAAAAATTAAATAAAATTGAAGTTTAATATTGTGCTTCCAATGAAATCATGTATGTCTAAAAAGAAGTAAGAGAAGTAAAACAGTAAGTTTAAATTAAAATAAAATACTTATTGCATTGTCTTGACATACAAAGAGCTTGTTTCTGAGTAACTCACAAGTGCACAACTGAGACTGCCCAGTTTCTGTGTTTAAGATAGGAAAGTGAATTCTAGAAAGAATTAACTGGGGAGACCTCCTCTGGAATCCCCTGGAGACACAGCAGAACATCACCACGGGTTTTTTTACTCATGAAAACTACCAGCCATCTCCTGATGGGCGTCTGAAGACCAAATGAGTGCAGGAACAAATGTATTTCCTCATCTTTGGAGATAACCAATGGAAGGGGGAACTGAAACAACAATAAAGAAAGGGGAAGTGAAAATGAGGGGAATTTCAACTGTAAAGTCCTTGTATTGTGGAAAACAAACCTAAAAAGGAGTCATCAGGATTTTTTTTTCTTCTAATGGGATTTTTTTCTCCTTTATACCTTTCAATTGTTTCTAATTATGATCTGTAAAGAAGTGGTTGTAACAACTGTAAATGGGGAATGCTGGTACTTTCCTCCCTTTCAGAAGCCCTTTGAGGTTTGAGGCACTAAAACCTGTAAAGTTCTTCGAGATCTTTGTCTGAAAAACACAGCATAACATAAATGAAATTAATCGCAACCCCTTTCTTACATAATTGATGTAGGCAGAGAGGTCTGTTATTGTTGAAATTGTTGGAGGAAAACCTGGCACATATCTAAGGTAATTCTGCTTTTTGCCTCGATCTGAGCTGGAAAGGGTTAAGGGTTAAAATTGTAAGGAATCTTACCTTCAGAAATGGAGAGGGAGAAGGAGAGAAAGAGAATGAACGGAAGAAACAAATGGAAAAAAAAAAAAGCTGTGGAAAGGATTGGCTTCTGATTTCAATTATTTCTGAGTTGTAAACATTTTCAGGGACAAGGAATTCCTTTGCATACACATATTGCTATTTGCAAAAACCAGGGCCAGTCCAGTGGAATTTTGTTTTTGTCTCCACAGAGTCATTTTATTCATCTGGGAGATTTTAGTTAATACTCTGGTATTAATTAATTAATTAAACAGTTGTTTCACTCATTTTTCTTCTTTTCAGTATGTGTGTCTTTCTTCCCACTATTCCCCCACCCCCGTATCTTTATAATTATGTTTTAAGACCGTAAATGTTTCCAAAGGTAGTGCCAGATTTAAAATACTGGTTGTTATTACAATGTGTGGGTGGCTTTACCCTCTCTGTTCGCAGCCTCCAGCTTTTATCTGCCCTGCTTCAATCCTCCTACTATGAGAAAGGAATCCAAGAAAATGAACTCATTTAGGGTAGAGCAGCTTGACTCCTTTTATGATGATTATGATTATTTTAATCTGGAGCAACTACCCTTTAGCAGGTAAAACAAAAAATGAGGGGAAAAAAAAAAGCTTTGAAAGATTAAATTTTGATGCAGTAAATCAATCAAGCAGGCAGCCCCTGTCTCCCAGGCTTGTTTTCTTCTCATGCCTCTCATTTCAAGGAAGTTACTCCCGTTTCTTGACACGATGGTGGAGATAAGAATCAGACCCTTACTCTGAGCTAAACGTATTTAAAACAGGCAAATGTTTTTGTAGGTTGTCACGGCACATCCCAAGCCCCGCTGTCCTTTCTGCTGCATACAGGGAGTGCGAGGCAAATGCCACACATCCAACAGGAGCAGGGAAGAGGAAGGGATAATAGAGACAGTATCATCCTCCCCTGAGTGCCATAAATTTCCAGCCGGCATGGATGCGAGGAAGGTGGATGATGTATGTGTACAGCATTTAAAAGGGCTGAGCTGCAGGTGAAAGGATGTAGGATTCTGGCAAATTTGTTCGCATTGCATATTTCTGCTGACACCACACGTGAGCAATAGAGAGCGCAGCACCTAAAATGCAGCACTCATAGATGCTGTGCTGTGCCAGTGGACTCGAACCCAAAAGCGCTGACCCAACCAGCCCAGCATGGTATGGGAAAGGTGATGAGGAAGGGATCAGTGCAGCTTAGTCAATGCAGTGGGGTCGTTCATCCAAAAGCATCTACTTAGGTTGCGCTGAGCTGTTTCTTAAACTTTGTTGGCTAGAGTGACTAGTTTCTGCTACCGGTAAAAGACTTGCTCAGAAATCATAGAATCACAGGATGGTTTGGGTTGGAAGGGACCTTAAAGATCATCTAGTTCCAACCCCCCTGCCATGGGCAGGGACACCTTCCACTAGACCAGGTTGCTCCAAGCCTCATCCAGCCTGGCCTTGAACATTTCCAGGGATGGGGCATCCACAGCTTCTCTGGGCAATCTGTCCCAGTGCCTTACCATCCTCTAAATCTACCCTAAAACAGTGTTTCCATTTGTAGGCAGCCATGTTCATTTTGATGACTTCAGCTCTGCTCTCTGGGAAGGAGGCAACAAGAGGCACTTTCAAGGCAGGTTTGTCCTGCCTGAGTGATAAATGAGTCATTTACTGCTTTTAGAGCTGAGATGCTGCCCTTTTGACTGCCTCTGACTGCTGACAGGGCACAAAGAATCACCAACTCCCACTCAGCATCTCTGAGTGATAGGATTAGCATCACTGTATTGACATGGTTTTTTCTGACTCTTCCTAAGTTTCCTCTTGGAGGAAGGTATTACAGGAAGAGCCAAGCACCACTGGAGCATTGCCATTGGAGCACCTCACTGTCAGAGGGAAACTGAGGCACAGGAACAGAGTGATTTGCTTCAGGAGCAGGGAAACTCCAGAGCTGCAGCAAAACCCCTAGAGCAGGCAGAGACTTCCCATTCTTTTCTTTAGATGTTAATGTGATTCTTTGTAATCATTACAGTTTCCACAGTATTTGAATGAAGAGGGCCATAAAAGTTTAGCGTTATCTCTCTACCTGCTCTCCTGATTATCTGTGCTCATGTATGACTACTGTCAACTCTATCGGCATGGCACTGATCTGAACTTTGGGTTTACTGCTCTGTAGATACACAGTAGCTACCCAGTAATGTAGTTATTTCAGCAGTCACCCTTTTTTCTAGAAGATAAGAAGACAGTTGTATCTGTTTAGTGCTATCATAAAGTTGTGTTAGTCTCTGAATAAAAAGGAGTCTCTGCTTGCTGTTAAGCATAGCGAGAGCAGCTTACCTTTGAAACCAGGGTTTGGATGAACCCAACTTCTGTTTAATGAACTGGTAGCTTGCGCTTTTGGTGTACTGTTGGCCCTTTAATCAGCAGAACTTTACTGAAACCAGGAGGTTTCCTGATACGTCAAAAATTCTGACAAGTCAACTGCAAGGTTGTAGTCTCAGGTCATTTATTCCCCCTCCTCTGTGGGGCAACAAAATGTTTGTGTTGCTTCAATACTTATTGCTCCAAAGCTCTTTGAAACATGGCAATGTGGTTTGAACTCACAGCTATGCAGTCAAAGTCTGTCTCTGGCATTTTAACTTCAGCTGTTTATGTTCCAACTAATTAGCCATAACATGCTGGACTGGGGATAATATATTAGATATGTTTTGACTCTCCCTGTGCTGTAGTAGGTGGCAATTTTCCATCAGTGACTTGAAAGTGCAGGAGCTGTTGTTTCCTAACTTTTCTGGGGAAGAAAATATTTAAGCTAAAGACACTCAATTTTTGCTACTATAGGTTTTGATTGGTTTTGATTACATTTTCTGTCTCAAAAGCTATTAGTATATTCTAAACACATGTAAATAAATTCTCAACTGAGAGCAAAAGTGTTTGGTAAAGGCTGTGTGCCACCCAGACCAGAGGATGTAGGCTGGAAAGAAATTATGTGAATAAAAAGAAAAAAGAAAAAAAGGTCCATATTGTATCATTTAAGTCTTTTATACACAAAATAGTCTGAAATCCTGCTGAGACCCCTGACTCGAGTCTGGGCTCTGCACCCCCTTCTACTCCATATTAAAAAGAGAGGGGATATTTGCAAAGGCTGGGCAAAAGCACGCAGCTGTGCTAACGTTTAGAGAATCTCATAACTCAGGTTCTGGTTTAGTAGCATCTGTAAAATTAACAGCTTCAAGTTTTATTCATCCAGAGGAACGAGGAGTCTGCTGAACACATGGGGTCTTAGCATAATATTAACACTTGTTTGTGGAGAGATCACACAGAGAGCTGTGTATGGTTGGTTTAAGTTGTTCCTGGGATGCTGAGGGCATTTCTGATGAGCTGGAGTTGGTATCAAGAGCAATGTAATTCAGGATATGGCTGCAGCCTGTTTATTTGACTCTTTTTGAGTCTACGGGCAACCCTGAGGGACCTGGCCATCTGCAGCAGCCTAAGGCTTTCTTCTGGCGCTGGCCTGCTTCTTTGTAGGTCTCTGGTCAGCAGAAATCATATGGCTGAGAGCAAAAGTTTCAGCATTTTATAGCTTCCAGAGAATAACACTGTCAACTGCCTAAGCACTCGTCACTGCAGATTTCTCCTGCAAGAGTGGTGGGAAATGATGATTTCCTCAGGATGGGCTTCTGAAGAGAAGAGCCCAAAGAGAGGGCAAAGCCACCGTTGCAGCTTTTCATTTCAATTTTGGGATTAGAGGGTTATTATCTGTTGCTTTGTCTCCTTGCCCATTTATCCCCTGTCTGTTCTCACATCCACATTGTCTGTTTGCAGCAGTCGTGGCAGCCCATTTTTGATGTATATAAATTGCAATAATATCACAGGATGTGATACATTATTGTCAGCTCAATGGAATTATATCTGCATTTACGAGAAGGTAGGAGGAAACTGCAGTGCCCTGTAACTCTGGGGCTCTAAACCTGCTTCTTTGGAGGGAGACACCATTCACGCTCTTTCTTTGGCCTCCCTTTACAGGGCAGTGTATGTTTTTTCTCACTCCACCTTCAGTGAATCCCTAATGGATAAACAGAAAATACAAAAGCACCTAAATAACTCTTTAAACCCTGGTTTTTTTCCCATGTTGCACAATAGCCAAGGACAATGTTTCCTTCCTGCCTGTCCAGTGTAGTTCATGCAGATTTACTCGATCTTTCTCAAAACCACACACTC
>NW_010246106.1:59907-62134 GCF_000690775.1 Eurypyga helias
GTCTTCAGGGTTTTATTTATCCTTTCTTTTTTTTTTTTTTCTCCAATTAATTTCCTGGAGAAGATCTTCTCACTTTTTCAGAGGGAAAGTGCAGTAGCTGTCCTTACCTCACATGACTTAGAGCTTCTATTGAACAGGTGCCATCGGCACGATGCCAATGTGGCCACCTCCAAAGTGCGTGCATCCCTTTTGGCAAATGTTTCTTGACCAGGTCAGCTGGCAGATCCATTTGCCACACTGGGCTGGATAAATTATGGACTCTGGCCCTCAGTTCCATGGAAATATGTCAGGATGCTCTGCATGTGTTGCCTCACTAATCCCCCTTCCCTCTCAGCCTACATGTAACATTGATGTCTTTATTTAAAACTTCAGTGGCATAATATTTATACTTAAACCTTTTCATCTATATCTGTCTCTATCAGAGGAAGATAACATTTGTCTGGGGGCTGTAGCTTTTAAAAAATTTTTAATTACTACTATGTCTCCAGCATAAATTAGCCACTTAGTAGGCAAGTAGAAAGGGGCAAAATTCTGGAGAGAAGGTAGCACATCGGATCAAGGTCAGATGAAAAACAGAGCCGAGCTACTGCCAGTTCCTTTGTCAAGGCCAGTAAGGGGAACTGGGGCCAGTTTTCTTGAAGCCAACAAAGCTTGTGTTGACAAAAAGAGCCACAGAGACTGAAAAGAGGTCAGTGAGTAATGCACGTTTGAGCCAGGACAAGGGAATAACAGCAGCGAATGCCTGCAGAGGAAGGCAAAGAGCAGTGGTAATGTAGGCTACACGGCAGTATTGCTAAACTCTTTCAGCACAAACCTTCCTAAAAGGCTGTTACTCTGAACGGGGCAATGCCAGAGCCAGCCCATTCCTCTTGCTTCCTCCAGCATCTTCCCAGTCGCAGAAGCATGTCTGCAGTCATTGTAACAAGCGCCGCAGAGCTCGAACAGAGATTTTTGTGCCATTATAATTAGAGATATTATTCTCAACACAGCCAGTAGTGAGATAACCTAGGTCATCACGTATGTACAGTCTGGAAGGGTGCTCATCATAGCTGTGGAGAGTTCTTTCCACAGCTAAGTCTTACTGTATGATGTTAAAGATCATAAGAGGGTTTATTCAACATATTTATTTACAGCAAAGTGTCATATTCAGTCCTACTTAGGAAACTTGTTCATCTGTCCCTGTAAGCACTGAGATGCCCATGCCAGAAGGAGATGACCCCTAAGAGGCATTTCAGACAAGTATTTCAGCCTAAGTTCTACCCTGACACCAGCTTTTAATACCCTGTAACTTTCAAATATACATATACTTGTGTATATATTTACATACATATATGCATTTATAAATATACATATACAAAACCAGCTTTTCAAAAGTGCCTAATGCTTTGCTCATACCAGTTGAAGGTCCTTTAAAAATCCTCTTCTGCAGATGTTTGTCAGCTTTAGAAAATTTCTTCTTTCAAATTACGCACCCACAACACTGTCCTTCCCACATCAGAAGACAGTTTTTAAACCCTTCTTTCAGCAATCAAAACTAAATTAATCTAACATCAGGAGAGGCTTGCACAAGGAAAACCTATCAGACTTTGAATTAGTGTCCCCCAGGGAAGCTGGGGAATACCAGTCACTTAAGGCTGAATGGATTGACCTATTCTGGGACATCTGGAAGGATGGGCTAGCTGAGCTAATATGGCTTTTCCATTTCTAATATATCTGACCTAAACTTGGACTGTTGAGACCCACCAACGCAGGCAGATACGCTTTCAAAGAACACACCAGAAAATGAGGAACAGCATTTTTAGTAGGCAGACAAGTCATAACCACAGGATCCCTGGACATTCAGTTGTGGCTTTTTGTCTTCTTCCCTCTCCAACTTCTGTGCTTTCTTTGTTCTCCAGAAGTAGCAAGGACTCAGGCCTCCTATTTCTGAACTGATGTCATCTTGTTTGGGAACTTGGGAAACAGTTAAATAAAGATGAGACTATGGAAGGAACACAAAAGAAAAAAAGAGTGCTGGAAGATCAATATATGCCTTGTCATAGTACAGGTTTTAAGCAAATGACAAATATCATTCCAAGCAAGAAAAATAAACTTTAGGTTGGAAACATGAATATTAATGTTCAGACATAACTTGTTTTTTCTTCCCACTTGCCATGGTCTGTGAAGTCTAAATAAATAAAGTATTACTTAATTTTCATGTAATTGTTGAGGATACTAACAATTCTAA